>NW_019214255.1:0-80246 GCF_002532875.2 Varroa jacobsoni
TTTATCTCAATAAGGACATACTAACAATGTCCTTATTTCAAAATGCGCTATCATTGCTGGTATCAAAACGCTGCGGCATAATAGCACACATTAAACAGTGGTTCTAGAAAAAAGGTACGTGTTATGACTAGCTAATTGCCCTTGTGGTGCCGTTTAGTATGACAAAATATAGTGTGATTTTGAGTCTCTCAAGAGCTTTTAGTGGGTTAAAAAGTTTGAACAACTTTTAAACCATATAAAATAGACCGGCGATATTTCACCACATTCTAGATGCTAGCACTTTCGGAACTCTGTAGCAATCAAGATCACAGAGACTTCAATCTGCGAAAATAGCTTAGACTCCCGACGCCACGCTCTTGACGCCAAAACGTAATTGAAATGTAGCGAAGTACGGCGCATATTGAATTGTGCTGTCGATTGGGACGTTACACAATAATGAATAATTCTTAGGAAGTTCGAGATCAACATTGACCGTTCCCTTTTCAAACTATATTCCGTAACAGTAAAAGCTTTTGATATTTATTATAAGTATGAACATGCGCGGCCGTTCGAATCTATTCTACACTGCCACCGAAGCCGGTTTCTTCACATTCGACGCCCATATGCTTGCCTGATCCTTTTTAGCGGGCGGCAAAAACTGACCCATACCTTACGATGGTGCTTCAGACGGAACTTTTTAGTTACTCAAGCTTTCCCTAGGGTACGTCATAGGCATTTCCATCTATGCTGGGTCCAGTTTGTCAATTTTTTGCTTCTCTTCTGCACGTTCAGTTCCCTTTTCGTGGTAGATATTTGAAGCGAAGGAATCACGTATTAATCTGAGCGGGAGAGTGCTCTGTCCCGCTAAAGAGCTTCCGTTAACGAGGCAGCTTTTCCTTCCGTCTGAGCGTTGATTTTTAGCGCCAAACATTGCTTCTAGCCTTACTATTTTTTAATGGGACATGTTCAACTTATAGTCGTGGACGCCCCAAGACGTCACGTAGACAGCTGCCTAATTTCGTCTACCACTGATGCGTAGGTTAAAATCACTCACATTTCGATCCGCTAAGTAGCTCTAAACCAGGATTTTTTTTTTTTTAATTGTCAGCAATAGCCGCCAACAGCGTCGAGGAATATGTGCGTACACGATACGTATTTACCATAATTATAGCTCGATCGGTAAATGGGTATAAATTCGATTTTGTGGCGGATATCATATCGTACCCGTCACATAGAAAAGAACCACTTCACGGACGAGCAAGTAAACAACGATTATAGCAACTATCGCTCGATAAATACTTCGCAAGGGTCCTTTGTCATCGGCACTATCATTCCCATGACAATAAAGATGACTACGTTTACCACTAGGACGGAGACATTTTACTAGTCAGACGGCATATGGCGTAGTACGGCGGCCCCTGTATACGAGTAACATGTATGCCGAGGCAGCGTGATAATGCAGTCTTTTCATGTTTTATATATATGTAAACACAGCAGGAACAATATCTGCATTATTACGCATTATCAATAACATTTACTAAGTAAATATTCCTAGTTCAGTACATGTACACATTTATGCATGTATACATGTGTATGTGTATATATAGTCGCATATACGGTAGTCCATTGATCACCCGCAGACAACCAACAGGCAGAAAGGGGGAATAAAGAGACGATATAGCGTCATCGGCCGCGTGATTTGCACACGAAGCCAAACCTAAAACATTTTGCAGCAACTCTTCGGTCTGTCCTTAATTTTAAGGACAAATTTTGAGAAGGCAATAGATGATGGGATTTTCAGTTGGCGTCAGTACATGACGAAAATGATTCGTATAATATGAATCAGAGGTAAAACAAATGCAAGAATTAAATAGAACGTATATTAGGCAGTAGATACAGATACATTGTTGATGATACAATGGTCGTTAACAAAAATATCGATTGTGTACCATCCAATTGGCTTTAAAGGACGTCCTTAGATCATGTGTACACAGAAAATAATAGGAATACACAAAAAAGAAGGTCGAAATTTGGCCTTAAGGTGAATTTAGAATTCCTAGCTTGATTAGCACTCCGGTCACTGCGAAACTAACGCTATTGGCCCACGTTAGGCAACCCCTCATGCTCAAACATTAGTTAGACAGTTATTACAGACCACGAATCCTTACATTATGGCAACAGGCCATGACACATGTGGAGTATTACTACAAAATTACTACAGATAAAAAAAAAGATGAGCAGTGAAAAGATGGTACTTTTACTCACATGATAATAATATTCAACCTTACCGTGTGCATACGTTAGTGGTCGAATAACAAAAAAAAAAGACAAAAATACACACCACAATGTATCGTAGAGGTTTTGTCCATCCTTAGACAACTTCATCTGCAATCATTCTATTGTGCTTAGGTGTCTGTGTGTGACAATGTTACCTCCGCATCTCGAAAGATCATTTTAGCCACATTTACTTCCCCTTTGTATACTATTATAGTTAGTTGCCGATTTCTAGTACTTACGCAATCTTCACGTTACCCCTTCGCCTCCTTCCATCTTCTCCTCCCGTCCACCCACAGCATATCGGTCACAGTGGGGCAAATCTTCATTTTCGTTGGGGATGGCTATAGCAACAGTAATGGTGGCGATAATAATAACTGCACTATGGCGGCTGATCATAATCTACATAACCGAACAAAAAGAAACAAACGACGTCCTCAGATATTTGATGGATACATCCTACACACACTGCGTGAGAGGGACGCATAAGGGGCTGCCACCAGTTCCACTGTGGACAACTACGGTAACGCTGCTTAGCAAAAAAAATGTACATTTTTTTAAATGACGTAAAACGTGTCATATAGATTTTTACAGCCGTCAGTGTTACTGTTGTCGTGATTTTGTTTATATTGTCGACAACGTCGTTGTTTGCGCTGATACGGACTACGCCCTTGACATTTCGCAGCTGCGATCCCATGTTATTACTCCTCGCAGCCCCATATTTTTTGCTCCTAAAGAAACTTTCAGATATCTGCCGAAGCGGAATTTTTAAGCATTGACAACAACTAACAAATAGAAAATACAATAGAAGGTAACGCTGTTGGACGAAACTCACAGCTTTGCTGCGGTCAGCTTGTACGTTTCTCCGGAGGAATATCGATCGTAAACACTTCACCGCACCTCAGACACTAACGCCTTCATAATCATCCCGATCATTGTTGTCGTCGTCGTCGTCGTCCCCAGCATCAGCAATACCGATAACAATTGTGGCAGTCAGCAGCAGAAATCGGTACGAGTGATGTGATACTATTGGCGAACGAAACGCGTCACTCTGACGAAGCTTTTGCTATTTTTAAGTAGACTGCCACCATTGCTCGGGTGCACTCCTCCCCATCAGCATCGCCATAGCGGCAATTGCCCTTTGTAATAAAAATAATAAAAAAAAAAAAGCACAGTACCGGAGTTCTTTCTACAGTTAATTAAATTCTCAACGATCAGGATATCCATACTATTGATCCGTCGACCCAGTTGATGGGAGGGCACCCTCGTATCGGACGTTGGGATAAGAATTTGTCAATAATTGATTCGGTTATCGCTGACATTGAGACCCATTAACAACTATAACGGCCAGAGTCGTTCTCACCGCTTTCTTTGCGTTTCCTATGTGCAATAAAAGTCTATATTCTGCGGCTTCTACCAGCAGCGGCGCCATCAGCTGCGCGATCACAATTGAACAACACGTTATATTGCGCGTCAAAGCGCCAACCGGGAGCGGTTACCTGAAGGTAAAAAATTGACTTTTTGCCCCAGTTAGCTGGAAAGGTTTTTTGTGGCCAAAGATATCATGCGCCTACGGAATGACGCATTTAAACGTTCACGTTATTCGTTTTACGGCAATGTCGTCGTGGCCGCTGGTACTATTGTTTTCGTACGGCAATCTAACATAAATATTCTAAGAGCGCTAGCTAGCATAACAGGTGAACGCGTTAAACATCGATCGACTCTGTTATTGGTTTAGTCGTTGCTTTGTGTAGCAGCGGTAGTGGTAATCGGGGGGAAAAGATTATCTTCTTTGCGTCTACGTACGCTATACTACTAATACGATTTAGGTCGTCTGTAGACGTGGAAATGGTTCGCGGCTTCTTTATATAAAACAAGATGGCCTCCGGTAAAAAAGTCAACTCGAATGGTCAAGTAGCATTCATCTATAGAGAGCTATCAGTAACCGTTATAGGTGGTCAAAGGAAAACATAAACAAACTTATCTGTAGAATGTAAGAATGAAAGATGTTACTTAACGTTTGTTGCATTGCTCGCTGCTGTATAAATGACGATATAGTGACGTTTCAATGCTATGCTCTTTGTCCATATGCCTCTGATCATAGCCGTTGGTCGTTATAAATGCAAGCACTATCATCAAAGTAACGTTTGATGTGGTGTTTCTCCGTAACAATAAATAGATGAAAACTGTCCCACAACAAAGTGGGCTAAGGCGTATCACTGCAATGGCGAAGCTACGAGCAGCTGAAGAAAACAGACGGATGCTGCCACGACGTTTGGTTAGCACAACGACATACGCGTCCATTATTCTTTCCACATGATAGACGGACATCAACAACGAATGACGCCATCGCCACAAGAACTCATTATCAGAAGGGTCAAAATTCCCCTCTTCGGCGTCACCAGCGGCGGCGTCGGCGAAGACTGGGACAACAGCAGGAAACCTTCGATATTTCACCGCAAGACGTCGGCGGCCTGCTGATTAGCGTAGTTGTTCGCTCCCTTTTTTTGTCTTGCTTTTTACACGTTTCCCAAGTCAGCGTAGACGTGACCGACCGCGACGACACGCGGATCTTAGGTTGGCCTAACCTAAAAGTTGGTTCCACATTGCTGTTGGTAATGCTATCAGTTGTTAGCGTTGGACAATTCTAAGCCGAAAACGTTGCCCTGTCTATGAGTAGACTAGCCAATTTAATGTAGACGTACTTTAGGAAAGTACATGCCATTGAGCCTATGCACTCGTAATTTATCGCATTATCAGGTAATGTACAGACTGGTTCTATCTAATGCAAAATGTGCCCTTACCCAGTATCGTTGCGTATTTTCGGCATATCTTCCTGTTTGGGGTTGAAGGTGATGGCATTTATTGCGCCAATGATTAAGGGCCGATTTAACACCTCGAGAAGAGTGCACGTACAACATATTTGAAAGCTAGTTTTCGCCATAGAACCCTCTGCGTTCCCTACCGAAGGTAAACCGCCATTGACATAGGTACATGAAATACGCTTGGTAAATTTGGCAGCGTCATATCAAACGAAATCGAAATTTCATAGAAAAGTATGAAAATATTGTTCTTCTAATAAATGAACGATTTTTCAAGAAAGGACCGGTGTAGTTAGCGTTTTCGAGCTATGAATATTCGTTCAATTCTCAGGCAAACTCTTGAACATTGGTTATTCTTTGATGTAAGGCGGGTTGCTTCTCCCTGGAAAACCCGGCCATTTGTTTTGCAATATGTAGAAGAATGTGTACGTAGACCCAGAAGCGGGACAGGTGAACTGCTTAGCTATCCGGAAGCAGCTATTGGGTCACTGCGTCCGAGTGCAGAGAGGAGATTCGATGGGGGAGGTGCGAGACAGAATGAATTCCCGTTTCTTGTATTCCACGGTTGATACACAAGCGAATATAGAATAGTCTTCAATTTCTTCTTCTGTAGAGTTTCATATCGGTCGATTTGATTGCATCGTAACAAAGTAGTCTGCTACGACTTACTAATAGCATCTATTAAATTGAGCAGATAACTACTATTGTCAGCACAAGCTGTATTTTATATACGGAAAGCAAATCATTGACCACGCTACAATCGATATAACCGCATCCGTATTTCCCTTCCAATTCTGTAGCAGCACAAAGAAGGCCTCTCGTTATACGGCGAGTAAATGCAGCCATCTCTTAAATATTGACTTGTCCAACATTTTGCTTCATAGCTTTTCTGTTTTGTTTACTGACGGTTCCACACTGTATACTGTCATGAAATTCTCTCTCTGCTCCATAAGCTGTTTCCATCCATCGTCTGATTTTCGCAACTAGATCCTACCTCGAGATCGGACTTTACCGCCGTATACGCGAACGTGGCAAAAAAAAAAAACGTTTGTTATGTTTTCTCATTGACCTTACATTGAGGCAAACTCTGCGGACACATCTCCGAATGAATACACTCATGTACAACACCTGTTTCAACAACTAAAAGTTCTACTCAACGCGGGCCTCTACAGTCAAACATGGAATTTTCGATTTCAAGCACGTACTCGCTTCTTCAGCTTGACTGGGACTTGAGCTTCCTTAGAAAAATTCCGATTGTTAACTCAAGCCATATATCTTAATTGTAGAGTTGTTATTGTATGCAAAACAAGTTGCCTAAGTTGATTTCGCACCTTTTTTGACATTTACGAAGACAAGTCAGTGTCGCAAGTTTATTCCTTCTCATAAAAAAACAATTTCTAGAAAAGATCGTTAGCAGGATGAGTTACTCAGTAGTGCGCTCTATACACTCCGTCAGCCTCTTCGACGCTGGGACGCTGAGGGTCAGCGAAATTTTCAAACATTTTTTTGGCTTTTTATCCCACTGGATACGGCGACCGCGGCAATGGTTAGTGTACGCGAAAAATACTGTCTTTATATATAGAAACGGCATCATAACGGTGGCGGCCATTGTAGCCACTGCAAGAAGCAACTTATCATAAACGTCGTTATCTTCCATAGGGAGCACAAGCATCGCGGATTCATATCGGGCTGATGCCACAGTCATCAGCTGTTACTGGCTATCTTATACAGATAAGATAGCCAGTAACAGTTGGAGAAACGGTATATAATACCTTACAACGAGGTGATACTCTGCAATATAAGCCTGGTCTTCGCAGACTAAACGACAGCCCAGGCATACGGCGAGCTTCCTTCTTGAATAACCCTTGCAGTAGTACCTCGCGGCTCATATCCAAGGTGATTCAATATAGTGGGGGCTAAAAGAGTGAAGACCGCAATTTGAATAGATACTGAAGATCAGACGCGGGTTAAAATTTCATCTCATAAGGCATAAACAGTCGGAGTGCAAAGCCATAATATACTTTCGTGACCTGGACAAGAAAATGACAACCTTGTATGTTAAGAGAAACGCTTTTGAAGTATTCATATTTACTGTAGTGCAGGGTTGTATATGGAGGTCAATGATGTTTGCGTTTGCGTTCTAAACGACTGCTTTAATGAATATTTAGCTGAAACGTGACGTCTGTATAATAGGCGCCTGGGCCGTGTGCAGGACGTGCACACACACACGGCCTGATGGGCGTATTATTAGAACGGATAAAATTCGTCAATCTATATAAGAAATGAGTTCTACGGTTGCCATCAGTGTTGGTTTGGCGACATTTCTACAAAAGTTTCTCGCCGAGAAAACTATGCGTTCATATATATTGCTTCTGAAAAAATGTTCCAATACCAGTCTGCCATTGAGATTTGTGTTTACTATGATCGCCGATGAAAAGGTTGATATTGTGACTTAGTTTATTGTGATTCATCGCCGACGATTCATTGTTTTGACCCTTTGAAAAAATGCTCTGTTTTGTAACGGATAGGGAATTATAACTCAGGAACGTTAGACGTCTAAGTTGATCACCGTCTGTACGCGTTTATGCATCCGACGGCAAAGTTCAATTAGATTTTACTAGACCTCATTGAGTAACGTTTTTTTTTGCGGAGCTACGGAAGGACGGGCATTCATTTGGAGTATTTTGCAAACAGGAACTGTAACGTCGAATCTACAAAAACGTCAAGCCGATCTTCAGCAGTCGAATTCGTCTTAGGCTATTGAGTCTAAACTGAAAACAGAAGCTCGGTAGCTTGTATTTGTGAGTCCCTACCGAGCGCTGCGGCAGGGAACATTTTCTAGTTCTTAATTAACCGGTGCTGTGTAGAACTGGTTTTCCGGAAGCGCCATTTTGAAAAATTGAGCTTCGTTGGAATAATTAAAGGCAAGCTAAATCGAACACGCTTGCAATAAAGCCGGTGACTCCATTCATGGATTAACTGTACTTCGCGTTCTGTACGTATCTTATCTTTCGACCGATACAGCTTGTTTGAGCCCGCCTCAGATTGTTTGTAGATAACAGTGATAACATGTGTATCTAGACACGAAGAAATGCATCGCTTTGCTTATAATATGTCCTAGCAGTAGTGCGTACGCCGTCACGAATATGAAGACGTGTTATGTAAATCCTATTAAAGTAGTAAATCAATTATGGAAGATTTTCATACACTGCTAAATCCGTAAACTTTGTGTTCGCATCAACCCCACGTTATAGATTTCATTACTTTGACAGTTTACGCTCTAGCCTATGTTATTATATAGTTAGTATGGTAGTGAGTGGTGACCTTTCGTTTCACGCCGGAAGGTCTTCTACTCCCAGTGCTGATTCTTTCTTAATCCGCTTAACGTGCGGCCTGCCACTGGAGGCTCACATCCCTTATCTTCAGTCGTTATTTTCGTTGTCTTTCTTTAGAATTTTTTCTTTTTGGTGTATTACTTTACCGGCCCTTCTTTTTTCGTTGTCACAATGGCACTTCTGATTTCGAAGATGACGACGCCGTTTTCGATGAGTGTACGCGTGTAGGCGTGTTCTGAAATACGCGATACGTGATAATGATATTTGTGTTCAGCTAGCTCTTATTTTGGCTCCCGGTACTATTCATTGGTGGTTGGTCCACTACTTACCGCAAAAAGAGCATCTAACGTACCAGCGTTCAAACATCAATTTTGGCACACACCGCATGTAGACAACTATAAAAGCCATGCGGCCACACAAACACTATCGACCAGTCATACGGAATAGGGACGGCGTTTCGTGGATCGTTATTGGCCCCTTCCAAGGTGATCGAGATTTTTCCGCCATAGAGCGTATGTCTTCTTTCGTTTGTTCGATAATTGGCAAACGAGTCCTGGAAATCACCGTCGTCTTTGCGGGGAGTACAAAATTGGTCCGAACAGACATCGACAAGGACCGGTACCGAAATATCATGAGCATTTGCGCGCAAAACGACGGCTGCTAAGTAGTGGAAATTAATATAAGTGTATTGGTTACTAACGATTCGACTGAACGGACGACTGCGTTAAGCAAGAGCAAGCGAGTAAAAATTCGACGCGTGAGCTTTACCCATTTGCCGAAATAGTTTGCGCCTATTCGATCTTGTTCGAGTAATACTAGTCTGGTATGGAGTACATATGGGTACCAGTTCGTATGCGCGCTATTTTGTCGGTAGAACTAACAGAATGATTCAGGCCGTGTTTGTGCGTCTCCTATCGGCCTATGTGGACGCATCGCGCACAGACGGAGAAACCAGAACGACGACTGAAAAGATCGGGAATATCATTCTCTGCTATAAAATGATTCAGACATCCATTGGCAAACGTTACCAGGTAAAACAGAGCTCGTAAGCATGAAAAATAATATAATAGTAGTAGTTTTGCTTGTAAGTGGCCCAACGTGCTATTGTACGTGCCTGCCTTCCTGCCTGTCTGACTGCCAAACGATCTGCCAGTCAGCTTGCTAACTCGGCTTTCTGGTCGCTACTTGACGTGTTTGTTTCTATTGAATCTGGCAGGGATCCACATTATTGGCACTAGTTCTAGTCGTACTGCTTCAGCAGGTGAGAGCTATTGGTAATGAGCGGCGATAGATCGCCTCGTAGTCGTTGATGTCTCAATCGCTCTACGGCCTCTGCTTCTCGAGTCTGTTTCGTCCAGTCCGCTAGTTGGCAATGGCTAGTCACTAGAACCGCCGTGCTAAATTCAGCAGCTTTCCCCTGGTCGGCTGTTGTTGTTGACGGCTCGACCCGATGATTGCCGCTCCTAGGTTTTGCGCTATTTTGGCTTTTGCTCATGGTGACGCTTTTAGCATCTGCCCTTGGCCTACGAGACCTTCGAACTGGATGGACGTCAATCCTCCTCGTCAATCCAGCCGATTGACGCTATGCTATAGGGGGCACGAACCGAGCGCCCCTCTGTCGTTTGTGGTTGACTCAAGAATTCTGTTTCGATTTCGCACATGCTGGCCATGTGTACCGTAACTAAATATCCGTGGTTGGGCACACGCGTTTCTCTAAAAGAGTCTCATCCATATTTTGCCCAGCGGTGCAATTGTTGGAGTCTGCAATGGGTGTAGCAGTGCACGCTAGATCACTGATATTATTTATTATGGACCCTGTGGTACTGAGCCTAGTAAACAGTATTTGATTAGCGTTATAACAGTATCGTAATAGCTGACAGTTTCAGTGAATCATTGGGGTAAATGTTCAGCACACCCAGTTATATATAGCGCAAGGTTTGATTTGCAAACAGTGATAACGTCTGACCTTTTCTGAGATACAAATAACGGTTGAGTTATTTATGAAATCAACGAACTATGCCAGATGCTTCGCTTGATACCTTGACTTAGTATGCGTCAAAGTCATGATTTTTTTCTACCTGACTTTAAGTACATACCATGTTTATTTTTGACAAACATCTAGCACGTTTTTTTTTATAGATAGCTCTATCAATCAGCACCACACCATTTGAGGCGTTTGGGCATCACTTCGATCAATGAAAAAAAAACTCGCTCTGGCTACCCACACAGATATCTGCGTATGCGCACAAAGGGTGATCATGATCATTGACAATGTTATCTTTCTAGCAAGGTCAGTGTTCGCACAGACAGAGGGTTTTTTTTCCTACTTTTGTTGTTAGCATCAGCGTTGTTGGTTAACAGTTTCTTTTTAACACCTATATGGATCAGGAGAGTTTACAACCGGGTCGAATGCCCGAGCGGTTGTCGCCTTCTTATCGCAACACCGGCAGAATATTACTCTGCGTCCACCCCACACGCCACCCCACCGCAATCTTTACGTATGCGCACACCTAGATAATAGAATAGAATAGACCCTACCTATGAACGCAGCGACACCTAGTGATGGGAGTAGAAACGACAAAAGTACCGGTACTACGCGTTCGCGGTATGAGTACTTCCATGCACAAATAAACACACACACACACATATAGAGACATGTGTTATTGGGTCTTGAGTGAACAAATTGATGGAAGCAGCATGCCTGGGACACAAGCTAACCAAAACAACGAACCGGACAGCTGGCGTTGTCTGTCATAGCTGAAGCAATTTTTGCTTTTTTTGTCGATTGCTCATGCCTCTACCTCTGCGTACGCGATTTCTGACTTTGTTGGTCACTTGTGGGGGCACTATTTTGCACCACCTATCTATAATAACAGCATCAGTAGCGCCACCGCCACTACTTGTGATAATAACGATGACGATGACGATCACGAATTTCGACTGAATTCCTCATTGTTTCTCTGGTAAAAGGATGTAGGGGCAGGAAGGTCGGGGAAGGTGTGGGGATGGCGGTAGTGAAAGTGTCTGGATCTCCGCGTCAACGACTTCAAACTTCAGACTTCGAAACAGCGCTGGTCGTTTTCGTCGTTACAACGATAATATTGTGGCTGACCCAGGTGGGGCATGTCGAGGTTGCACGGAGTAGAGACAGGACAGTCTATTCAATCAGGACATTATTTGTTCATTCATTCATTGAAATTTATAAGAACAGAAAAGTTGATGAAAGTACATGAATGAGAACGTGCGGCATGAGGAGAACTACAAAGCAATCTATAGTCTGGAAGGACTTTGTACGAACTTTTTCTCGCTGTCAATAATGCACCATTTATAGAAACTTATGCAGAGCATGTACTGAGATATTTTTTGCGGCCGTTGCTACGATGGCAACGATTGTCGGTGTATCACCTAGGCGGTGTTAGGTAATGCTGACAGATACGCGATGAATTGACCCATCATCCCTCTAAACAACCAATGATTAATTTTCGTGAAACCTCAGAATTTCCTGTTCGCCCTTATACACGGACGGCACCCGTAAATTATGTATGTTTAAAAAGAATCTTCACAGAAAGCCAACTACTATAAAAAGTACACATACGCCGACAAAGTAATTTTCACAGAGTTACCTGTGGTCGCGATGGTCCTTCCTAGTTATTATGCCGTGATGCATGAAATATCAATTCAATTGATTTCAACTTGCCAAATACTACATCCATAGTAAACGAATAGCGCCATTTTATGAGGAGTGTTTTTGCGCGAATCTCAACCTTATATTAATGACTAGCAAGACTCATGACTGTTGATGATGATCAGAGTGATCGTCTGCGGTATAAAATATAATATTATTAATTTAACTACGAACTCAATTTTATTGAGAGACTGACGCCGGTTGCTACAGCAACATCAACATTATGTGTTATTGTTTCATTACGGCCAACCGCATTAATAATGATGTAACGGCAGCTCTTTGCCCCGGGGCAATGTACGCCAACTTCGTCGAACGATGAAGCTTGCGGTAATGCTGTAGAAGTAAACTGGGGAAAGCTACGTTCGTTCGCCCATTCGTTCATGGCACTTACGTAAAGTAGCGCCGTGGGCGACCGATTGCTCTGACTTAGATATATATATATGTATGTATGTATGTATGTATCTGTATGTATATGTATGTATGCAGATCGCTGTATTCACAGCTTATGAAGATCTGTGCGAAGTAGCTGGATCAACGAGGCAGAAGCAGTACGAACTTGACAAATATTTGCACAAATCTCCCATGGCTCTTTCCACATCATCACAGTCACTGTCATCATTAGCATGATCGTGCCCAGTAAATTATTCGCAACGAAAAGTGAAAGCTGATTAAGAAACAGAAAAAAAACCGGGCTAGAATTGATCTGGCTTATGTACAAACGGCATTTCGAACTTTTTTTTTTTTATTAATTTCTGATTAAACGCATTTTCTCTTAAATTGGCAGTTGTCATTGAAGTTGCCAATATTCCAGGTTGAATGATCTTTTCTGTTGTATGATCGATTTTCGAAACGAAAATTAGCTTTTGTTATTGTGGAGGCTGAAACTGATCACCGTCAAGGCCCTCTCTGAGCCCACTGATTGTAACACGTTTGGGATCGAGTTGACCGGATTCACAGTAACTAATATAATCCTAGACCTTCACGTCGTTGTTGCTACGTAAAGACGACGTGTTCCTTGAATAATAACACTTTGTATCCATACTAGTGTACACATACATTCGATATCTTATTTTTCCTCTAATATGGCTTATGTTTTCCATTGCTATGAAATAATTTCAGTTCTTCGTCATACTGTTCATGATCTTCATTATTCTACTCGTTGGAGGAATTCTCGGCTACGTCTTCCGAAACGAGGTTTGTCCAAATGGGGAAAATTAATTAAATAAAAATTTATTAGATCATTACTAGTTCATTCGCTTGTTAATCTGCTAGACACTAAAACGGTTGTCGAGCCTCGTTATGTTAAACGTTTGTACCATGTACGTTTGTTCTGTGCTTATAACGAAACCCTAGAAATGTATACGACGGAGTACTTTGCATAGGTTGTATGAACGTCTAACTTAACTGGGTAGAATGAGCCAACAGTTAGTAGTTTTTGTAGAAAAGTAACCAACGAAACTAACAAACCAAATGATTAGATAAGTTTTTTTGCTAACATAGAAAGAATGAATCCACAAAATATCCCTTCCAGATAATATCGTTTATTAGACTGTAAGGAAAATTTTACCGCAAGTTGATATTGATGCTGTTTGTTATTCCTGTTCGACGCTGTAACTTCGTTTGTTTTAATTTACTTTTCCAAATAATGAACACCCCCTGTTAAAGGCACCTACCATTCCCCCTCCCCAGCTCTCTCGTCTTTAACGATCAGTCCAGTTTATCCAAAACGTTTGGTGCAATACTGTCCTATGATCATGGTCGTATTTTTTAAGTCCACGGAGATAGTCTTTTAGATTAGTAGTCACTGTATCCCAGAAAATGTTTGCCATACCTTTGTATAGTCGTCCGAGTCGCTTTGACCTTGATTCGCGGAAATTGTTTTGCTTAGCTCTACTGCAACAATACACTGTTTTCACTGATATCTGTCACAGTGGTAGAACGGCGGGTAAGTCGTCCCATCTATTAACGGCAAAGTTGTTGTTAAACGCTTCTAAAAATTCTTCTGAAGGAATTACTATTAAATTAATGACAGCAATTATCTTAAAGAAGCTCATGTCGAAGAAAAAACAAAAAAAAAAAACAAATTTTCGTTAGGAAGAGTAGAGTTTGTAAGAATTAAATTGACCTATTACTATAAAAATTGAAAGAAAAATGCATTGGAATGATGGCCGTCGAACTTTGGCTCAGTTATATGGACTAGCTGAAATAGACCTTTCGCTATACTTTGCGCGAAATTACCCAAATATGTTTTACTTTGTACAAGTGTAAGGGGTGTGAGTGCAAAATCGATCATTTTTACCTGTTAGCATTAGGTGTATAAGCAAAAGATTCAGCTAATTTTCAACCAGTCCGCGATTTCTCAATTTAGAACGCGTAAAACTATGTTGGATTATACCGAACAACTCCTCTATTTAGGTAAAGTTGCTTCGAAATATAAATTTACCTTGCACTTAATTATAGGATGAACACTTTAGGCTGTAAGCGTACTATGAATAGGACAAGGCTAAACATCTTCTTTGAGCCTCACTAATACTGAAACAATTCGAAAAGTAACATTTTCAGCTGTTGTCTTTCTGTCGGCTTTAACTAGGTCGGCGAGCGAATGTATCAAGAGATGATTATGACAATTCCAGCATATGGAAATGACACCGACGTCACGGAGGCATGGGATGCCGTACAGCATCACGTATGTATTCTGACCTTATCTTATCGAAATATATATACATTGTCCAACAATAGCTCTAATAGAAATAAGACCTATTTTTCTAAGATATAATAGGAAGTTGTTTTAAACGTCACAAAAACGTCTAGCGCTTAAGAGCATCATTCGATTTATCTAATAATAGCTCAGATGATTTTTTTAATAATTAGATTACCAATTGTTTAATTGTAGTTCGAATGTTGCGGAGTTCCCGGACCGACTCCCAATGAGAAGCCATACAAGATCTGGCTCCTGAATATCTATTTCAACGATAAGAAACAGGTAAAAACGTTCTTGGGGTTACGTTCCAATGACATTTGTCCTGCTTCGAAAACGCATAGATCAGGGGAATTGAATTAACTCTCTTCGCTATGTTTGGATAGGACATAATATTCTCAACAGCTATCAACTGCGACTGTATTATCATTACTTGTATTTCGAATGAAGACACAGCAGAGCATCGTGCTTTTGCTCTCGGAAATCCCTACGTAATTTAGACGAACTTCTGCGCATCTATACGCACAAAAGTGCATATGTAGCTCTGTGCTCTGTGTCCTATTGTATTTCTGCTTGTCTTATTTTCTGATCTGAGGTTCTGGCATTGTGAAATGTTTCGTTTGACAACACATCTTGTACAAGTACACCTGCCAACCTACAGGAAAAGTTGATATATTTGTAAAATTTAGTTGCAGTATCTAGCCGTTAACTAGATCGAAGTTAAAGAGCCAGTATTATTAAGTACAAATCGCACAGAAGCGTCCTTCCTTTGACGGGACAAAAAATAATTTTGGTAAAACCTCGAGGACGTGTTCCGTCTATAAGTCGTGTCAGACGTTACGTTGATCGCTGCGTCCCAATATCGCCGCTCATGAGGCGATTGATTCAACTCGCAAGTTATCGAAGTTTTGTATCGATGGATCAGTCATTTGATAAGTTCCTCCATCGTAGCAAGTTGAAGGAATATAAGGTACGGCTTTATCTCTCCGGCTTTCGTTATCTAGCCTACTAATATAGCGTTCTAAATCTGCATATAGGTTCCTGAGTCGTGCTGCATACGAAAAGAATGGATATCGGATTGCCAAGCGAACCCTATGGAGAGCAGTACTTATATGGCTGTAAGTTGAATGATTTTTTTGAGTATATCATTTATTGCGAACCGGGTACGGACGCTTGTAGCTGGGTCGGTTTAGTTTCTCGGACCGAAATACAGTTCACGTTATGTAATGTTTATCAACGTGATCATAGATATCTGCGACAGGACCGTACCGCTGAGAGAAGCAGAACTAGTGCTTTATTTGCTGCCTAGGTGGCGCGCCATTGTGCTCGACGATACGAAGGGATCACATTGACCAATTAAATACGGCTGGGCCATGAGGTTCTCGTCGTAATCGTTATAGCGCTTCTATATATTTGGCAACGCCTCTCCTCTATGTTACTGCAATAGCTTTGATTCTCACTGGTCACGATTCGTTCGAATCGGAAATAGTAAATGGTGTCCCATTTACTAGAGGTAAGCAACCATTCTGTTGCTTCCACAGAGATCTTTCTATGATTTGGAAAGTTCGTATTGCCGGTTAGGGGAGGGGGGGGGAGTAGGGGGCAAGCAGAGTTACCTATGCCAGCTTAGATGAATGCTACTGAATATGCGATACGTTCGTTACGGTAACTATCTCTGTATAAATAAATTTCCTCAAAGTCAATTAGCTAAACTGTAACAACATTATACACTCATGCAAGGAATTAAAGGTTTAATAACATATACTTTTATTTACAATTTATCGATTTGTACACCCTTTGGAGAGATCTCGAGTCCTTGTTAATTTCCTATATAACTTCTGTGTCAATGTATCGATACGACTTGCCTGAAGCTCTTGGAAGTTGACTCGTACCGTCATTTCGTTTTGTGGTTTTTCCCCGTCGCGTTTACTTTGTTCGAACTACGAACAGTCTGTCTACTCAACCGAGAGAATGGAATAAATTTTTGTCCCAGCCGGAGGCGTCTGGTTAATCTTTCAGTTTCAATAACATATATATATACACACATGCATAACATACACTCACAAACGAATTCACACATAAAAATGACACCAGTCTAACAATACATCAACATTACGAGCAGCATGGTAGAAGTAATAGCGTGGCAAAATGCATCACTTTCATTCATTATTCGCTCACATCGCAAGGTCTCCGTAACAGCTCGTAGCGAAAGCTACCCGTTGCAATCGCTACGAATGGCCCGGCCACGAAGTTTTTTTCGTCCCTCCTGCCAGAATTCTCAACTAGCTAGCTAAGCGTGAAAAGTAAATATCGTAGGGTGGAATCGCGGCTATAAGAGAATGTGTGGCCAACAGTAAAAAGTGCCAAAGGGAGGGATCTTCGGACGCCTAAACGAACAAATGAGTACTGAACCACCGATATTTCGCAACGGGTCGTTCGCAAAACGACTAATGCCACCTCGTACTCGGCAAATGTCGCAGTCATTGTCGTGAGACGAGATGAAATCAGATTGGTTGCTCGATAGCATTGTCACAACTGGCACTCATGGAAAAAATGGTGCCGACAACAGTTGAGACGCGCGGCAAATTCAAAATGACGATTTGTTCTAATACACCGTTTCCACTGCTTAGATTCCCATCAGCCTCAGATATAGACCAGACCAGAAGCGTAAAACGTTTGCTATTTCAGGAAACACGCTGAGGCTTGCACCTCTTCAAAAACATGAAGGCTATTTTTTCCCATATTATACATTCGATTTGCAGTGCTTGTGTGTATTGACAACGAAAGAAAATAGTCCATTTAGTAGTAGCAAAATAGTAGCATTTTAAAGAATAGAAAACTCTACTATAGATACGCGTGATATCGGTATCCGTGAAGTATAGGGGAACGTAGTTCAGGGGGCTACAACTCGGCAGACAAATATATCCTTCCTATTCTTCACCCCCCGAAAGTAACGTTCGTCTGTCATCGCCAAAGCTGTAGCATATACATTGAGTTGATATCAGTATAGGTTTACGTTAAAAGTAATCTAAATAGTTTACTGAAAGCCATCAAAGATGAAGGAACCGTGCAATAGGACCTCGATGGGATTCACTATAAGGCCAGTATGTTGAAGCATTATTTATGCCTGCACGCAGAATAGAATGTGCTGGGCAGTCGCCCAGATAAACGGCTTCGTTCTTGGCCTATACATATTTGTGTTTGGTCGAGCCAAAAGAGGAAAAATTGTATAGAACAAAATGGGTCCAGAACAGCACCGCCCCCGAGCACCTCCCGGGCGTCATTCAATCATCGACCGGATTAGCATCTACGACTATTGTTGTTTGAGGTATCGAGCGCGGTTCACCGTCGCCATCAACAGCAGTACGAGCGTCGCATGAACGTCCGGTGAGAATATTCGATATATGTCAACCACCGCGCAAACTCTTGTTATAGTTGTTCCAACTATCACTGTCGCATGGGGCACCAGATCCCGCTGCGGCCACCATTATCTTTGCCGTGCGGCTCCTAAGCTAGCGACATCGTCAGGTCGACCAGAAGCGTAACAAACTGAGATAGGCATCGCTACATACGTGTTGATACAATGTATACAGACACAATAGGCTTAATAATTTTCGATCTATAACTATTTGATTGTCCGCATCTAATAACGATTGGAATAAGATAGTCAACCAGGTCTGTGAAGGTGTAGGTCTGCCCATAGTCGTCCATACACCGTTCACAGAATCTGGATGAATGGAAGAGCATACGCGATTCTTCATCTAAAGGTAGACAACTGTGTTGTTTGGGTCGCAGCGTATTTGGTCCTACGCTATGGAAGATGAGACTTAAATCGTTCGAAAGTGGTTCCCTGTCAATCTTCGATTATAAGCTTAGAGCAGCACATCCAATCTGCTGATGCGAGCTCATGTACTAGCATTATGTTACGGATTACCCTTTACGAACAATTTGTAAGTAAGAAATAACTACATAGAACACCTTACAGCTTACCATTCTTGTCACCTATCGTTTCTAGGTTATTTGTGCTCATACTCACAGCCGAATCCAATTCCTGAATACTTTGTTCAATCGCGTGTGCCTGGATCGTTTGCCACGACAGCCCAGGTTTGGCAAAATGAATTTAATTGAAATTGAAATTTGTCGCTTGAACATACGTTTAAGAGGGTTGAAGATAGCGGCTCATTGCCATTGTCCGGCCAGAACTGTCCATTTTTCTAGTACTCACGATATATTCAAAATGAAAAAATGACGTAGACGCGGGGGTGGTAAGTGGGGAACTGATAACTAAGCACACAGCCATAATTGGCTCTTGGCTTTGGAAGGGTAAAAGCGTGAAAGCGTTACGTCGACGTCAGTAAGCGGTCCACCCTTGCGGCAAAAAGTATAAAATGTTTTATACGTTTTCTTTTCGACGAAAATAAAATGGTATTCATAGACAATGAATGGACGAACAAACAAATAAATCATAAGGAAGTGAGTCAAAGAGCCGGGCTTAGCAGTCCTTCACGCCATGTAAAAATATCGGACTCGGTTTAAAATAAGCATGAAATTTATATGAAATCTACGTGTGCTAATGAGAAGCTGCCAGCTCTTTTGTTTAAGAAGCAAGAATTATCTAAATAATTATCAGTTATCTTGATTTAGTTATGAAGGAGCACCAAAACAAACATGGCGGACATTATTAATTCCTGTGGACTGACTATAACTTTTGTGTCACGTACTTGTATTGTAGAACGTTTGAAATCGTTTCGATGCAGTATATGTAGCTGAGGTTTTCGTTGTATCTGCTACAATCAATCCGATAAGGATAACATTTTACCCATGAGAAAACCTCTTAAGAAGCATCATAACAGATGTTACATTATTCTAAGTTACATTCGTTACAACTGCTGAAGATGATTTTTGTATAATTATAAGCACAAAATATATAATATGGCCTATTAAGGGGAGTGATCAACATGATTTTCTAATGTTTGTATCTTCTTAAAAAAAAAAAACGACAAAAACGTCCATACGACGACCACTATAACAACTAAGGCATTGTCTAAAAATGTAAGATATCTACAAATATTTATCTTTCACTGTATACTAACATCTGCCTGAAATTCCTTGCTATCTGTCTTGTCCGATGGCCGGACAAGTGTTCTCTGCCGTCGCAAATACACGAACTATGACCCCCTTCTTTCGATTGCTATATGTTTTATAAAGTATACGAAAGCGTCCACACGATGCCGACGTGATTTAGGGGCTCAGCGTGACTGAAAATAGGATTTTACGGAAACGAATCCGAAACTACTGGAATATCGTGTACGTCGTAAAGTTTGTAGAAAACCGCAAGTCATTTCACTAGACTGTCGTTCGAAGCTGTGCTGCAAGAAGCGTACATCGTAGAGGCATGTGCTGTTGTCTTCGTAGAACTTTACCCTTGATCTTGTGATCGACTCATGCAAATTCTTGTTCCTACATGCCCCTTCAATTTACGTTTGTGGGGTAGTTTTTGTTTGATCTTTGTCAAGTGCTGATTGCATTAGATATAACTGCGATTTACGTGGCAAAAACCACCTACTGTCATTTCAGTAGATACTTTTCGTAGGCAAAAATCTCTAGTAATTGAGCGGTTTATTACTTTGTCTGATCTGTTGGAATTGATTTAGTTACTCAATTATATGATCCTGAGAAATAGTCACAGTGCTATAACGGTATTTTTGTCGTTAAATTTTGCTCTACGCTTTAGATGACACTACGAAGTAATGCTAATGCTTCCACTCAGTGGCTTCGTATTGAAAACTATACATTGAGCTTTAGCCAGAGAGTTTCAGACTATCTAAATAGCAACTAGTGCGATCTGAAGAAGTGTCCAGTTGAGCGGAGTCGAGGGCTTTCTTTCGGCCATAGCATCAGAGATGAACTAAAATTGCGGGACAAGCTCCTTGGGCTTGGGAAGAAATTCTAAACGATAAAAATGCGGATTTTAATCGTAAGGTCAGATATGATTGATCCCGAAGGCATCTTCGCTATCTATCAAAACATTCTATTCTAGGGGTATTTAGCATTTTGCTTAGAAAATGTACCTTCAAAATATTCTACTTAGGACTGACTATAGCATTCCCGCTATTGTGAAATATAAACATGATTTAAACTGTTGCAAGGATGTTTAGGGGCTTACCTAGGCTGCCTTCGGCCTATGAGCTGAAAAAAAGGTCGTACAATACAATACCAAGAAACGCTCAGAAGAATTTCAGAAATCGTATTTATCGCATCTGAGCATGAAAGAAGAACAGTCCTATTCTGAATGATACGGCGATGTAAACGGGGTTTATACAAGTGTCGTACGAAAAGAAGTGTTTTAGGCAATCTAAGACGATCACTATACTTTTGCGTATGTAGGCGTGTGTGTCCGTCGTTTGTATTATGTACATCATCAGCTAGCTAATCTGTTAAATTCTCTGTACCAGTAATGTAGTGTAGTAAGCGTTAAACCAATGAACGTATGAATAAATAGTGTATCTGCAAGAGATATAATGGCGTGATATCAACAACAATTAATTAAAGTCAAATTGATACCGCATCAGCAATTATAAATGATGTATTCAATTATTTATCGTTAAAATGCCCTAAGGCAAAAACCAGAGGCTGAAAAGGGAAAGCCAAAGGTCGTCGACCTCATCGCCCCACCGATTGTTGGCTCGCAAATTGTTAATGACCAGTCGAGCTAAAACGGTCGGGATAGCTATTCGATTTTCAGCCCGAGATACGCATAAACAATACTATCTCCGCGGACAGCACATTGATTTGTCTGCGATCGTCGTAGCGCTGTCGCTACCAGTTGTCTGACGACTTTTCTCAATAGCGCAACGTCGCCACATAGACATGCTCGTCGCCGTAAACAAGCCTAGAATCTCAGAAGCTGGCGGTTCCAGACAATGGGGAAAACCGCCGTTGGCGTTTTAAGCAGCATTAATAATACGAAGCGGTATCAGCAACAAAATTACACAATCGTTGCGGGGTATTCAGTCCGCCACCGTCCGTCCATTCGTGCATTTGTCGTTAATAGACGTACTGCTTCCATTACACATTGGGGGTAAAAACGGCATCCATATGTGACACCTCGCCCTCTAGTGGCTTCGGTCTCCTGTCAAGTGGTAGCTATCGCTGTTCCGACCTCGCACTGCTGTACCCCCCCCCCCCCCTCTACCTCTACCTCTACTACCCCATTCATAAATATGCATATTTCTGTTTTCGTGCATATTTCACCCGTAATATTGTCATTATTACGGTGACTGGGTTAGCACCAACGAGACATACGTGACCGATTAGTGTCACTGCGTTCCATTATGCTGGAATTAACTGGTTGTGGGGCAATAGCCGACTCCCTCCCTCTCATCTCTTCCCCAAATAACAACAATGATCAAGATGACAGTAAGTGACGTCTGGGACTGCCCCGTCCCTGTGCCGCTACTTTGACTCATCACGAACCGCAAATGATTGAAGATTAAAGAGAGGATGAAGGCAGGCGCGACAGAGCTTTGTGTGTATGCCCTTTTGACTGCTATACGTACGGGTATCACGTGGTCAATGCGAAACGCCCGAGGCGATTCTCAGACGTTTCCACAAGCGCCCATAACGCTAAGCTGTGAAATAGCAATTATAACGATGACAACAAGGGCAGTAGCAGTTCGCCGTTACGACAGATACAACCTTTAGCGCTGTCTCCGCTGTTTGAGTTGAAGCTTCTCACGACGACATTGTATAAAAAGTCATATCGCGACCAAGCTTAAATACTCTAACTGTAAATTACACTGAAGTCTTTACGCAGTTCCGCGACGCTTCAGGGTTCGATTCGAAACATGACTGCAGTATCGATGTTGTGAAGGTTCGCATAAGTTCACCTTTCTAACTTTTAGCTTAGTAACATTGATTCATGCATCGATCAATAAAGCACACAAAATGTTACCTCTGAGGACGACGACAATGAGTATAAATACATTGTAGGTTGAGAATGGTTGTCATACTTTGCGTTGACGTTAACCGCGTTGCCAAGTCATCATTTGTACACCATATTTGGCAAGCACACGCGCTTTGGATTCACTGATTAGATTTATTCGTAAGGTCAAATAATTATGGAAGTACTCAATACTCGCTAACATTTAGCTCTGTATTGTCCTGAGCTTTATCGGAAAGTTGAATCATAAATTGGCCTCGAAAATAGGACGTTTTTCTTAGTAGTCAAACCGTAAAATGTAGATTCAGGTGCGAATGTCGTCTATAATTCAGTAGAACGATACGAAAAACATACTCACCGTCAGTAACTACTAACGTGAGTGGAAACGACTAATTAGATTTGCCCTTGCGTTGGAAGCTTTCAGTGAAAAGCCTCTTTTATTTTATCGTTGCTGTTCACATAGGACGAAATTGCTCTAGATTACAATATAGGCTCAGAAGGCCTCGGAGGCTAGGTAAACGTAGCTTTACCCGGTGCACGAACGACCTACCCGCCGTGGTGAATTATCTATATCTGCCTAGCAACTAGCTATAAACGTGCAATTTTTCTATTATACATGTTGTTACAATATTGTTCAGTTACGCAGCGTACTGATAATTTTCAATCTAGCAAATTAGTCTCGCATAAGGCCTCGGTATGGCCAGCTCTATATGGAAGAAATGAGAAGATACCTAAATAAACTCTGCCATGCTTCGACAGTTCTCTTTTAAGTGAATATAAAATATAGAACGAGGTAGGAAATGGATGACGTACTTGCCCCATTACAACGTCGGCCTTCTCATTTTAGTCTATAAAAACACCAATAGCCATAGCGATGACTGAAAAATCCACTTATCTCTGCGAAAATCTTAAACGTCTAGTGACAAAAACTGTTGCCGACGGAAGCCGAGTCGAGAATTTCGAAGCGTCCACTGCGACGAGGAAGAAACCACCATGGGGACGGATAGACAAACGGGCAGATTGACAGATCGGCAACTTTGTACGCTGGACAACGCGCAACGATATTGTGGCGGCAGTGTTGTATTCTCACCGGAAAAAGACAACGGAACCGTAAAAGATTTGAAGGTCCTACAACGCGGATCTTCAGCTTCACAACGTTCGTGGTCAGCGCAGTCTGTCGTTGCAACAGCAATGTCGTTAGTAAACGGCACCATTTGCTTGTCGAATGGATAGAAGAAGATGAATAAGAAATGAAATATACTATCTGCGGCGGTGTGTTACGTCTAGACGTGACGATACGTTGCTGCGCGATCGTCGATGTAATGCAATGGTCAACAGGGAAACATGGGTCGCCAGCTGCAATGACCTGAACCTCGGATCGGATAGCTATTGAATGCAATACAATGGGAACGAACGCCAACACACACACACACCAGCAGAAGGGAATAGCTGGCACAGTGAGCGATTCGAGCTGAAATCGAAAAAATGAGGAACAAGCAAACTGTAAGAGCTTCGCGGCCAACCATTCCATTGACCTTCAAAATGACAGTAAAAGACCCGTCGCTACTTCAGACCACCGATCTCATCATGATCACGGTTATTTCGCTGCTCTTCTGTCCTGTGTTTAGGGCCCCGTGACCGTTCAGTAGCGAACAATGAGTTCGAGCGGGCTAGGAAAGCTAATCTCTTTGCAATGTACATACAGACACAAACGAGCACATACGCACTGCCATTGCTAGCATAATACCCAAACAAATTATATAATACAAAGTGCCATATATTGCTCAGTAACTAAATATCCATATGCACCATGAAAGTAGCTAATTTTAACAATAATAGCAGTAATAATACAGTGCTCCCGTTCCACTCTCAAAGTAAGTAAATCGAACCCCGTCAGCAATAGTAATAATACCGTTGACTGTATTTAGTTATGAGTACGATGGAAATCAGCGGCAGGCTGACCTGCGTCCCTGAAGCGTCATCCATTGGATGATCTCTGATTACGACATTTGGCCAAATGGTGACTATATGGTGCTTGATCTAAATATATTTCATGTTACTTTAGATCTCAATCGATCCTACCAGAAGAATAATATGTTTATATTTGACTGTGATATATCTTGATATATGATGTCAATATCGGATATCTTATTGAGCGAATCATTCGATCAAACCAAACTGATGTGTCATATTAATAAAAGTTATAGTCCTACATTTGCGGCTGCGGCGGCGACAACGTAACGGGAAGAGGTAAGGGCCAGATCTGGTCCTGATAAAAGCTAAACAAGGACACTAGTGAGCAGTGGGGCTGCGTCGAATTAAAACTGTAACGCCACGTGTGAACAGATTTATAGCTGCAAGAATGAAGTAAGTTACTGTTTATTAGTGAGGCCTTTTGCAGGCATCGGCTCAGTTGTTTTTCTCGTTCTAGTTTTGTACTATTTGCTTCAAGTCAGTATTCTACGCGGACACCGAGATAAAGACAGATAGTTGCCAGGATAGAAACGATCGTCAACTATAGCACGCTACTTCGCCGTTTGTTTACTCAGGCTACGCCGCCTTCTATAATACGTGCGCGCACCGGGTATATAAACATTTATTAATACTATTCTCCAAGAAACAATCAGCATACGCAGAACAGGACCGGGGGAGGAACGCGTGGGGCGAAGAGAGCCTGGGGAGACGAGGGTATAAAACAGCAAGCCACCCGTGCTACAAGGGCTGCCTTGTAGTTTTACTGATAAAAAAGATGGAAAGACGTATTGCTGTTTTCGTTACTGCTGCTGTTGTGAGCACGAACGTACGACTATATTTGTATGAAATTATTTTTCGTCTAACAACGGCTAGCTAATGTAATAAATGTATCGAAAGCTCTAACGGCATTTGCTAACAGTGGTTCAGGTCGTCCCAGCAGCCACAGCCGTAGCAACGGCTGTCGCTGAAGCCGAACGACTTTCGTGCGTAGCAAAGTTCTGTGTCGCGTATCCAAATTGGCCCCCGTCATCCGCATTACTAGCGTCGGGAAAGAGGAAAAAGATAGAAGCGGTACGGCCTACCGTAAGTCCTGTTCCCTCGCACTGTCCGATGCACTGACTCCGCTAACGCTAAGTACGTATCTAGAATAGCGCGTAAAAGCAACCGCTCATGCGCCTACTTATTTATCATATGTAATTTCATTGTCACACAAGCGTGAGCGCAAATGTTTCCTAGGCAAACATTAGAGTATTTGCTCTGTGATGTTTCTATGAGGCGAGGGAGAATAGCTAGCGCTATCTGTGTGCGCCATTGTGTGCGTGCGGGATTCGCTTTCGCCTACCGCAACGGTTGACCAGTATACAATATATAGGGTACATCCACCGGTGGAATGTTAAGCGTTAGCCAAGCGTTACGTCCTAGCAGAGACGTGTGAAAAAATATAAATTACAAGAATAGGAAGGACATTTACCTTGGGACGACGCTTGTTGTTACGCTTCGGGAACTTGTCTCTCGAATTATCGCTGGCGACGACGAAGTGCGCAAGCGAATTCGTCTGCTACGATGCCTTCAACAGCCGTAGTGAAAGCGACCGTAGATCGCTACAAAATAATAGACCAGAAATAATATTTTTTCATATCATATTATAATGGCGACACTTGTACTAATAGCAGGCAGTGAGTGTTTGCAAAAATCTACTTAATGTATTTATATAAGGGTGTACCTATGATTAAGAAATAACGAGGACCTTTTTTCATTGTCGTTGAAACAAAAAATGCCAATTGTAAGCGATTAAATGCGTGAAACTTCAGCCTTTCTCACACCGTAACAACGATCTTTGTCGTTGTCTCACATTGTTACCGACTTGGCTTGTTAGACGATTTTTCGGCAATGTTCTTGTCGACGCCGGTTGCCTATGTTTGTACATGTTTAACATGCAAAATGCAGAGTGCACGAATCAGTGTGCAGAAGCGCAATGTAATAGTTCCGAAATATTGCGGCTCAAACTCACGCTGAACTTAGATTGACAGCTTTTACTCATAAGCTATTATATACCAAGCCGCAATTTTACGTTTTTCGTTTTCTGCTGATACGATCAGTTCCATTTTGCAATGGGCAATTTTCGTCACGGATGCGTCGCTTCCTCGGTTGAAGATTCTGCAAACTATTCTCTCACGTAGTAAATCGTTATCTAACCTACCACTGCCAGTATTTTGATCACGAGAGAGCTTTCGCCAATCGGTCTTCACGCGCAAGTTAC
Source organism: Varroa jacobsoni (assembly GCF_002532875.2). Classification (NCBI taxonomy): domain Eukaryota; kingdom Metazoa; phylum Arthropoda; class Arachnida; order Mesostigmata; family Varroidae; genus Varroa; species Varroa jacobsoni. Next base: position 26,970 of record NW_019214255.1, read on the forward strand.
TGCATCAGTCTATTGAAACGGGTTTACTCATACACGGCATCATCGATGGATATCATTCTATAATATTCTCAGGATAGCATGGACTGATCAGTAATTGGCTGCAAAAATAGGAACCATCACGAACTCGAGCCTTCTCATTTAACCTAACCACATTTGACAACTCATTTTGTAGATGGTACTCGGTCTAACTACTATCTCATTAACGGAAATTTGTGTGTTAGCTTGGTTTAAAGAGTGTTGCGACGGCTGTCGATCTACTCCGCGGGGTAGCAACGAGTGCGGACGAATGTAGGCCAAAGGAAGCCCTTTTGTGATAGTTCCGTAGAAGACAATCGCAGCCTCAATGTTTCCGCGACGCGTGTGAATTCTAGATAAAAAGTGTGCCATCGCGCTAGTGTTTTGAAACGGCTGACGGTCCTCTTATACAGGTATACCTGCCTCTGGGACGTGTTGTTAACGTGGAGGGCAACGACGCCGAAAAATTTTCTTTCTTCTGAAAAAAAATCATAACCATGAAGTACAGTATGTTTTTCAGTTGGTGTTCCTATTATTTGTGAGATATGGTTTTAGCCGTTCGTTCGTTCGTACGTACGTACGTACGTACGTACGTAATCTTCGGCCCAGTCGAAATGGCTATCAAGGAATATTTATAAATATATATGTATGTGTATGAGTGGCAGTTATAGTAGAACGTTTATAAAATCTACCTACTGCCGCACAACTTCAGCAAGTGGCACGAAAGTCAGGTAGACATTACAAAGAGCGGAACTGAAGTCGCTACGTACGCTAGCCGTTACAAGATACGATTAACTATTGTTATTGTCACTATTACAGCAGCGGCCGCTTCTTGTTGCGGATTGTGACTTGTTCTGTGAGCGTGCGAAATAATGGTAAAATGGTGGTGAATTGTTGCTAATAAAACTGAAGTTTCTAAATTTAAAACACATTTTACAGGGAACTGTCAAGGCTATTGTAAAACGGTGCGCAGGTAAGAGCCAGCGTCAACGTTTACCAACTATAGCCACTCAGGAAAACATTGGTTAAGCGGCAACAGTCTACGGAGGCATGACAACGAACAGGATATGCTTGCAGACATCGACGCTGCACACACGTACATATACATGCACAGACAGCTGCGAGACAAAAATAGGAGACAACAAATATCTGCGGTAGACCGGATACCACTACGAGTGTCGCCGCCGCCGCCGCCGCCGCCGCCGCTGCCGCTGCCGCCGCCGCTGCCGCCGCCGCCGCAGTCGACGTCGTGCTTTTTTTTACTGTTGGCATTCTCACTATTGCCGTTGTCGCCACTCCCGGCGTAGCTCACTACAATTGCCAGCGGCAGCACCCCGGCCACTAACACTAGCGTTTAGCGATTTGTATTTTCCGCGTCAGCTAATAGACGTTTACTGAGAACAGAAAATTATAGAGGATAAACGGGAATGTAAGTGGGTGTGAAAAAAAACTTGATTGCCAGCATCGTACTAGAAGTTACAAGCCGGCTGCTTACCTAAATAAAAACTAGTCAAATAAGCCTATAATCTCAACGAAAGTATTGTATTAGTCCAGCGTTCAATGCTGTTCGGCCACTATAACCAAAGGGAACAGAACAAAAAAGAGATAGCTCGATTGAGCAGAGTTATATTTAGAGTGATAACAATCGATGAGTTAACTTCATCTGTGGGCTGTTCGTAGATACGGAAGAGCTCGGAGGATGTGGGATATCGAGTGATTTTTCTGTGTGACAAACGTCCGCCTAAGGATAAAATCACAACGGGGCTGTTCGACACTATATGATTTAGTCGCTTGGAAAAATAAACGAATCATGATCATCATAGTGATTCGATAAACCGAAATTTCCAGCAGGACACGAGCATTTTTATCTATTATTATTATTATCGTTATCAGAGAACAATTGATGTAGAGTTTGGCCGCAATCAGCTAGCATTTATGGAAATTATTGTACCATTTGCTATTGTGGCTAATAGGCGAAGATCCAGGTCGTATAAATTCAACTGTTCAGGAAAAAGTTTTAGCTTCTTGAAGTTTAAAAGTTCTGGCTAAAAGAAGAAGTCGTTACATTGTGTAGACACTGACCGTGCTCCGTTCACAAATAGCTGATCTTCAGATTCGATTTTCTCGCTCCGTTTCAGAATTGCCACACTCGAGTGCGCGACTTCGTGGAAGATCATGCGCGCACAGTCGCCGGTGTCGGTATTGGGGCAGCAGCGCTTCTACTGATTGGGATGATTCTTAGCTGTACGATGGCCATGATGATTCAGTGAAATTCTCCCGTTTCACACCTGTAACCCACAACGTTGCCCTGTCGCGCTCGACCAGGTCGCTGCCGACCCCAGCTATATCAGTCGATGGGTTAAGGGAAGAAGAAGAAGTAGTACTTGTCGAATTTAGCGTAGTTATTTTTCTCGCTATACCCTAATACTGCCGTCTAAAGACCGCGTGTGAGTTGTTAATCGTGTCCATGCACACGATTGCGGTGCTAAACTGCCCATTATGCATGCGACATCTTGAGAAGGTTCAAATGAAGTTACTGAAAAGTCACATGTAATGATTCATTGCATATATTCTTCACCTCTCAGATGATCTCGGCTGCATCGAAGCTGCGCAACAGCTAGTACTACCGTAAACAGATAAATGGTAAACTGGGTGTGAGGTTTGTACGACACATCATTATTATAATTGTGAGCATGCGTGAGATACGTTAGTTAACATGAATACAATGAATTAAACCAAATTAGCTGAAGAAATGAAGTTACGGTAGTTCGTTGATTGGGCAACAGTTCGCGACGCCTATTTTTTGGTGAGTACAGAATAAAGCAACCTCGTTGAAGACCGCGTGAAGACAGGTCTCAATAAGTTAGCCATACTACAAACTATTACCGTTATAATACTCGGCATAGATCAAATGCATCGCTATGCAATCAAGACCGCCGCACCCGTATCCACTACAAAAGGTCTAAAACCGATTTATCCTATCCTTAAGTACGTCCGCAGTGCTCGTCGTCATCGAGATCGGCAAAGTAATATTTATGGGACAAATCGATGAGAGGGCTATACTGAAGCTGACGTGATAATAGTAAAATCTTCTCGAATTTTTAATGTGTTCTTAATTAGCTAAACATATATCGTGCTAACACACGTCTTGCACGGTGCGCCGTACACCAAGTTAGACAAAACCAATCTTATTGTTACAACGAGTGCTCTTCTGGAATTTTCCGTTTATTATACGCCTACCTGTTGTGTTGTCAGATACTTGTACAGCGTGTAAATATAACAGCATTATAATAGTGGAAAAACATACAAAACGCGCCATGAAGACACAGCGTAGTTTATATTTAGCGGAAAATTTTTAGTTGATTATACCATCGAAAGACCCGAGCGAGATCTTCACGACGTGAAAATTTCGTAGAGGAACAAACCAGTGTAGAGGTTTTAGACAAAGACAATTATTGTAATTTATTGATGAATATATTTAATGTATATATATATATATATATACATGTATATATATATACATATACATACATATATATATATATATATATATATATATATATATATATATATATAGAATATGAGTTATACACTTAACGTTAGCGACGACAATAATAGTAACAGTAATAAAGTTTTATTTAATAAAAAGACAGTAGCTAATTTATTTTGTAGCAGTATTTAAAATATAGTGTTTATCACAATACCTCCCGCACAATAGCACTTCCGTAATAATACGAGGCCTTCTCGTAGACCAGAACAGTGTCATTGCATTTCTGGGTTTGGGTGTAATGTTTGTGGGCTCATCAATGGTTAGGCATGTAAATTTGGCAAGTTTCTTAGGAGCAGTTATAATTCTACGCAATTAAAACGCTATCAATCAATCAATCATATATCGGTAAATTCATGTTGTCGCAGATAGATCGGTGCTGTAAAGCACCGAAGAGTTGAGCTGAATTTTAGGACGATACATCACCGTTACGATGATACGAAGAGCTAAAGCATTGATGTCCAATAAGCTGCAACTCACTGGATGGGTCATTGATTTCTGCACAGTAACAAATGACGCACCGGCGGCACAGGTTATATTTTGATAAACGTATAGGTAAATGCACATGGTACATCCGAACTACTAAGTCTTCCAAATAAACGATATCGCTGTATTCCATCTGAAACAAATTAAAGAATACTAGCATTTGATGTTACAACTCCGACAGTCAACCAGTGGACTCTGGAATTTTGCCGACCTTCGCCTTATTTGGTACTGACCCCAAACTAAAGGCTGTAAGCCGGCTGCTAGGACACCTGATTAGTTGTTGTCTACACGCTCAATTCACTTGCTTAAATTTTCTTTTATATTTCTATACCTGTCAATAGAACGTTAATGGTGATGTCAAGGTTTCATTGGGGATTTTTTGCTAGTTACAAGTAGCCGTAATTGAACTTAAGGATTGCTACATTTAGGCAAAAGAAAGTTAAAAATCAGAATGCGCTGGCGAACACTACGAAAGCGCAAGTGTTATCTGTCTACACAAATAAGGGGGTTGTGTAACTGTGATACGTAGGTACCTTAGAACCTGCTTTGCTGGTTCGAGATCTGTTCTATTATAGATAGATGGTATATCTTCAGCTAATATCTTCAGTAGGTAGTGTGCCAATCCCAAAGCCTTATCGGCAACTTTTAGTAGTCGCTGGCCGGGTAATGAGCACCACCACCACCAATTTACATATATATACATAGCGATTCCCATAGTACTGCTGATAATTAGGCTTATCGGACAAGTATACGCAGATCAACTGGCAAATAATGTAAGTTTTTTAGGACCGTTTGTCAAAAGAGGAATATTAAAGACAATAATAATAGCGTGCGTATTGACGACAATAACAATAAGGAAAATAAAGGATGACATTGACAGGGAAGATAACGTTAAAAGGATAATCCTCTCACGTTGACGATTCATTGTGCGGGTACACGCAGCGGCAACGCTTTCAAGTATTAAATGGGAGATCCCACGAAGCGCATTCCCCACTGCTCACCACGCCAAAGAGGTCCCAAAGAAGTAGTGAACCTTCAGAAGAACCAAAATGGTGCGTACTGCGCCCGCTTAGCGAAGTGTGAAAATTCGTTGATACGCGCGTCGTTTACGCGTCGCACGCGATTGACGTCCATTCGACAAACCCGCTCAATGGCAATGCAGGAGTCGAATGGGTCTGTATAGGTGAGCAAGGAAAACATCGAGGACGAACATAGCGAAAAGACATGTGTTGAAGCTCACAGATATCTAACGACAGACAGCTGCTATTGAGTGGGAAATAAAATTACTCTGCAGGCTTCATCCTGGGCAATGGTTCTAGAAATATGTTGGGCTGCTGGCGAGGATGACGTGAAGAGACGAGTTCCTCACGTCATAGCTACCCGCAGAGAAAGGATGTTTTGGAAACTTGTCGCTGGGAAAGCTAACCGTGGGTCGCCCTTCAAAGCTCGAATATTGAGGGACCAAGCGGGTGAATGGACCTTAACTCTGGGGTGGGAGCAATCTGAACATAGCTGCGCCTGAAAACATCACGAAAATTGAGAAACGAGGTGTCTCCGGCAAACGCTAAGGCAGCCGTTTCTTCGTACGGATTGTCCGCTTCACTTACCTGTCCGCTTGCGGGTAAGTTACAGCTGTCCTCATATGGCGAATGTCGGAGCGCGCAAAACAGAGCTTGACATGCTGACCTCGGAATTAGCTCGCACATTGCCCTAGACGAAGGCCTGTATCCCATCGTAGTGATTTTGAACGGCGAGCATCTATCAGTGGACAGTCTTTGCTAAGCTTGAAATCTCGCGAAACAGAGTCGGCATTCCGGTTCGCCGTGCTATTCCGGTATCGGACGTCGAAATCATACTCTAGCAGTTCCAGGGTCATGCAAGCAAACATATGATAAAGGTCCTGCTCGCTCTGTACATATATAAATACTCTACTTTCGGTAGCCATTACGATTCGCCGCTTGTACAGGTTCGGGCGGAACTTATTAACAGTTGAGACAACCATGCGATATTTCACCTTTTACGACGCCATTGTAGTTCTTAGATCGAGAGAGGCAAAGTAGCGTTGGCCGCCGCGTGTTCCACGTCGCTATCAAACTGAAGCAGCGCAAGTTCACTCATCAGGATCTCCTTAAAGATTAAAGCCTTTTTTGGTAAGGAACACCCCATACAAAAGGGACACTCCTTTTTAATAGATCTTTAATTGTTTGGCGACTTGGAACCGGACTTTTAGTTGGTTTCAGCCCCAGAAAGTTTCGAAACTGTTGAAAAGTAGCGGGGGTGTTAGGGTGAGATCCTCAGAAAAGAAGCACTTCGGCCGAAATAAAAGACCTCGTTCACAAGAAACAAACATATCGACATCTTTAGGTGCAAATCGGCGGCGCCGAAGACAGAAGGTATTTTTCGCAGATAATGTAGATGCTTTTTTAAACCTAGAAAGAATGCGATGAGGTCACCGCTGGAACACTGCCTCAGCATGGGCTGGTCCGAAGGGCCTTCGCCTAAATTTTTTGTAACTGGGTTCTGCCAATAACCATTCATTACTCAATCTGTGCTCTTCCTAACGCGTCGAGGGCATCGTCGATTCGCGGCAACGAAAATCGGTTCACTTCATGAGCGCATTCACAGATTCGGATCAAAACGTCCATCTTCTTTGCCAGAAGGACGACTGGAGAAGCCCAAGGGCTCGAAGGCGCTTGTTTACGTCATTGTCATACTTCCTCTGCAATGCAAACCCGTTGTGTTCACGCAACTCGTCGTAGATGTACGTACAGGAAGGGTGGTCACTGACGGTCTCAGTGTAACTCACGCGATGCGTCACGGGTAGCTTTACTATTTTTTTTTTTGTTCGAACAAATGCCCGAATTCATCAACAACCAAATATATATGGAATTCGATTGGTACATTTGATGCATGGGAGGTGGGTGTTTTAGATCGAGCCTCGATAGTATTTAAAACACACTATTAAAAATTTAATCGCAATCTTATTTTAATACGGCAACTAAGTGAGCTCTAGAGTATACTGCTTTCCATCCCTAGACAGGAACAATAAGGCTTCTATAATACTTCTCTTAAAGTTGACAACAGTCTAGAAACTTCTTACGTACATGCTGATTATCCTATCCTATTAATTTGCCATAAGTGAATTTCGATAACAGTTTGCAGATGTAGCAGGTGTAGTAGCACTGCAGGCCTGAATGGGCCTTTCACGGAGTTACGTATCAAACGGAACAGCTTCTTCTACACAACAGCGGTTACAGCAAACAATTATCGTAACCGAATTTTCCCTATCTAGTCAATACGTGATACAGGCTGCTACTATTGTTCAAAAGCATATCCTTATTATTCTAAAAAACTTGCACATGTTGAAGACATTTTCGTAAGTGTAGCTTCAGCGATAAATCAGCTTCAATGCTATGAGTTCACCCACGAAGCCTCTGTTCGTGTTCAGCGATGGTTCCTGCGGTTGACTTTTGCACCAATTATCAATGGTTTCTGATTAAAGTAAAAGATTTGAGTACATTGTCTTGATTCATTCTTAAGCGAGTCCAGGAGCGATGGCATCAACGAATCTGTAGGCTGTCACGGTAACAGAGGATATCTGTCTGACTGGCAACCCGCGTGACGTGCGCCTTATGTGCACGTGAACAGTCAGTGTTAACAAAGTTACATTACAAGTTTAGATTAATTTTTTCTATTTGCCGTGAATTTTTCGTTGTATTATAGTGAAATGTGCCTCTTCTAGAGCCTTATACACACGTCCGAAGGCGTAAATTGCTGATTTGAAATCACCGAAAAAGGAACAGTATTATGTCGTTGGCGCACCGTTTAGCCATTTTGAGCTACCTTTATGTCTTTCGTGTTAATATGCAATAATGCAATTACACTTTTAGTGATTTGTTACTAGTTTGTAACGCGTTTCATGAACAGAGTCTCCCAAAAATGCATCCATTGTTTCTCATTGTGCGGCCTTTTTAGGTTGCAACTAACTGAGAACAGCGAGTGAAGGAAAGTTAACCTTTGAAGTTATATCAAAATGCTATCAGAGATATGAACATGCAGGAGAAGTGTAAAGACGATCTCGTAAGCAGCTTCAGACAGATCGACCTGTGCAACCTATAATGAGTCGAATAAAAAAAATTAGCTTTAAACCTTAAAAATGATATTTATGCCAAAAAATCGACGGTATATATTCTACCCGTAATTGTTGCGTCACAGCACCAACTAAAACCTTTGATGGAAGCTGTGAATCCATAGCCTATCGTTATTAGCAGTACCTTAAACGGTAATATCTTCGAGCAATCGTCGCAGAAAAAAAATACGCCTTGTCCATATAAATTCGTTCACAATTTAAATATTAATTACTTAATTAAATACATTAAAATTCATTAAATAAAAATTAAAGCTAAAACCGTTCGAACTATGTATACATTTTTAAGACGCTCTATACCTAGCCTATGTTCTAACGAGCGTGAACCGTTAACATTTTTTTATTACCGACGTTATTTTTTCGCACCTAACATAACTTACAATCCCTTTTTGGAAAAACTTCCTTCGTTCATGACTTAAAATATGATTTGGTTTGTTTAGATAGATACAAGCCAACGTTTACAACGTAACAACGTTTCACTATATATAGTGTGCTTTGTTGAGGACTTCCCTAACATGGTGATCACCTAATTAACGATGTATAGTTCTTGTCACAGGGTGCATCGTTAAGTTAATGTCTTCGTAGTATGTATCAGCTGCTAATTAACAAACAAAATATAATATGTTTCTTTAATGACAATATCATGGTTTGAATGGTCGTATTCAGATTACGGTTCCTTTGGAAGAAAATCCTCCCCAAGTGTAGACCAAATAGAAGACTTACTGTTAAAACCGGAAATCGGTTTCCTCGAGGAATACCACGTACTTTGTTTTCGGCTTGAGGTTGAGTCATTCAGAGGCGGGACATCAGACGTTGATCTGAAGTCGCGAATGTCTTTTTAAAAAGCCAGGGAGAACAGCCAGTTCGTAGGAGGGAGGCATTGCGAAAACAAATACCATATCGTCAAACAAAATCCGGTAAAATCGAAAGTCAATTGTAAACGATGGGTGCCTTACTCAACTCAACGGTCGGCGTTTTCAGCGTGTAATTATTGCTTGTTGTTGTATTCATTGCACTCTTATTCTCATATTCCCTCGAAGCCTTGATGCTCAGTGTGGCTTAGGTTTGTTGCTAGCATCTATAACCCTAATGAAATCCAGGTCCATTACAATAGTCTTGCGGTATATTCCGCTTGCGAAAGAGCCTCGCAGTACGATAAAAGCTTAACGAAATAATATAATAAATATCCTAATGTCTCGGTCCGGAGAAACTCGTGCCAACGTACGAAGGATAGTAATGCTAAAGCTTCCTTGATAGAAGACATTAGGTTTTAGTGGAAGGCCGACAGTGAAGACGTAGTGACAATCGTGAAAATCGTTATATAGCAGATTCCGTCGATTTGCATGGACATGCAGACAAATATGCTTGTCCTACAATAGCAAGAAGGCGATCATCAGGAGTGATATAAGAGATGGGAAGGTTGCGCTGTAGCTACCTACTAGAAGCCGACCGCATGAACTTAGCGATCTCAGAACGATTTTGTTGTAAATTCCCTCAGATAGTCCACTTCACCTCGCACTGATTGCCTAACTGTTACAACGTTTTCGTGAAGTTGTTACATTACAGCTACGACACAGATTTCAACTCGTTGTAGGTGATCGCTGGGCACAAATTGTAGACGACACTACTTTTGCGTGCAGGATATGATAGGGTTATTGGCGTATCCCGGGACGAAGCTATTTACGAATCACTGATTGGAATAAAAAGGCAAACTAATTCGTCAATGAAGCGTATCATATTAAGGTGTGCCGCAAAAAAGGACCTGGGTTATGGCAGCATCATGTTCACGTACTTGCCGCATTGTAATTCGACGACGAACTATTGATGTCCGGAGTAACGCAAATGGGAAGAAGACACTGTAGCAGTTATAGGCCAGCGTGGCTGGTTTCTTGTATACTAGCTTATATCTCTAATCTAGAGAATCACAGGCTCAGTATAACCCAATGTTTGGAGCATTATTTCTGGTACTGGTGTTTTTTTTTTTTGTTTACGTCAGCTACTTACCCCTAATATTGTCGTTAATGGCTGCTTCAAACGTCTGGTTCTCCCCAGTGCGAAATAACTACGCCTAGTCTCTCACCTTGACCGCCTCACGTGTTTCTAAGTATCGTAGCCGAATGTCTTACCACTGCACCATCACACTTGTTATACACATTTGGCTGCACCAGAATGTATAACTTACATGTAAATCAGTCAATGATCGTTTGGGGTTTTTCGAAATTTGGATCTTGCCTCTAGAGCTGGGGTAGCGTCTATGATAACGATCATGTAGGTTAGCCAGAATTAGCAGTAACCCAGTCTCTATTACGGCCTCGTTAGCGGAAGACACACTGTTCGTCTGCACTCGCTGTGCCGATAGTTTATATAATTCTAAATGTTCCATTTGAATGTTAAGTGTCTAGTAGTAGTAAAAGCTGTCAAGTGACAGTCTCGCAGCTGATGTTAATGGGAGTATAATCATCAACCAGTAATTACTAGGAGCTGTGAGGTTTCAATCATTTGCTTACCACAATTATGACTCTTCACAGATACAGCAGTATCGCCACTTTGTTGAACACATTGAATTGGGCCAAACGTTAATTGGGTTGTAGTTTCAACCGTATGAGACCCCTTGTCGTTGGGGGATCGAGACTGTTTTGTGTGACGGGAGCTCGATCGGCGCTTCGATCGACGAGTGTAATAACGTAGTTTGCGTACCTAGTGTTTGCATTTCTATGAATAAAAAATACCGTCTTATTAAAATCACGAGCAGAAAAGTTGCTTACAGACGACTAAGACCTTTGAAAACCAATATCATTGCAAGAAGAGCCGTAGTTTTAAGCACTGTAGGATCTAACTTGTTTGCTATTTGTCAGGTTGTGCGTTTCGTTCGAATACGAAACATTTTTTTGACTATAGCTGTTACAAAAACGTATCAAATAGAGAGTTAAAGGTAACGATAAAAGAAGACAGTTCTACATGCATTTCGCTCATTATTGTACGAAAAAATGTCAAAAGACAAATGGCTGTCGAATAAGGCCAATATATTTTCAGTATGCGGCAGTCGGCATTACATCAGTTGTATGCCCGCTTCGCTTATAGCTCCGCTACATGGAGGCTCTCGTATTCTAGATCTGGCGACGACTTGAGGGTACCCAAAGTAGGTTCTATCGCACGATGTGTTGTAACGTCTAGACGAGGTGTCATGATCGGATTTCGCCACCGTTTTGTATGTGATAACAGATACAGAAAGATGCAGGAGATACGCAGACCCCCTTTAAGGAAATTATTGCACGCCGCGGACATTACGGCAATATTTAGTGGCAAAAAAAATTAGTCGGCATTAACAAGATATCTAGCATAGCATCGATAATTCTAAAACTTTATTCAGTCTGATGAGTGCTCGAGTTGCTGTCTGACAAGCAAGAACACTTCGGACAGAATCCCGTCTGGCCATAAATCTTTGAGTTATCAGACGCGAAACACACTGCCGCACAGCGTCGATATGAGATCTGAGGTTTTGGTAAATAGGTTTCTGACTCTTGTTTGTGTGTTCGGTTATGGCGGCTCACTTCTCCCAACGTAGCCGGCCATCGACAGTTAATTGCGCCTTGAAAACTTTTCCTAAAAATAAAAACTCGGAGAGGATTCGTCCCAGTCTGTATTAACATTCATCGAACGAGTTCGCTCGAGTTTAAACAATCCAATCCCGATAACGAACGACAGAAACTGGGTCCGTAACTTGACGAGGCGTTCATGAAGTTCACTCCGATGCTAGACGCATTCGTTTTATAGCTAGACCGATCAAGTGAGTCCATAAGAACGCTAGGAACGTTTAGAATACGCGATATATTGCGATCCTTTTTAAATAAAGTGTAAAAAAACATATGGAAAAGGTGTCTAGATTAATCCATGTCGCGTGAAGTATTACCAAATAAATTTAGAAATACAATAGAGAAAATAAAGCAGACTAACAAAGTAGGCCTGTAAAATGGGTAACATTGCCAGGTTGTCTGTCGATAAAGTGTACTTCACGGTTTAACCATTCGGAAATCTACGTTGCAGACAACGTAAAATGTGATTTTTAGCTAGATTAGTCTTTCGTCCGAATTTTCGACAGATCAAGACAGGTCAAGATCTACAAATAACTAATAGCGACATGTATAGGAGATTTCAATGTCTGTTGATTAAACATACCTTTGTGATTTTTCAATCAAGCCATATCGAAACCCAGTTACCTGATATTTTGACCACGAACAAATTATAGCTACAATTAAGTGTACGACGATGGCGTACTTCGTCTGTACCAGCTAAGAATACAACCTGTCATAACTACTGTTTCTACTTTTTAGAAACAAAAAGGTCCCCATTATGCATTTTTCAGGTTATAACATACATGATATGTTATTAAAAGATCAGTATAACTCGATACTTGTACCGGCTTACAGTAATTGTTAAGGGAGATTGAGTTATGAGCATCACTGCTATTGTCGGCCGACGTTTAAACAGATTTTTCTGACCTATTTTCTATGCGAACCTTTACGACAGGCTTCAGATGGTCCTTCAATTCGTCGACAGTGAGAAGGACCGCAAGGCCATTTGCCTGACTTGACACTGTGCTTGATTTATGACTGTACAGCACAAGCAAAAAGCAGACGGAACTGGCCGAGTTCACTAGTTATCTCTATTATTTCGAAGCTATAAACTGATATCTATTCAGTTGTGCTTCTTGTGTTTACTCTGAGCGCCCATTCTTTGATGTATTCTTACACCCTGTCTACAGGACCACGCCTCCCGTGATTCAGCTGCGTGATAAAGTCTGTTGCTGGGTGGTGGCTCACCCGGTTGCAACAGTATCAGCATGAAAGCGTAGACTCTGCCGATTGCTAGATGCGAAAACTGTTTCTCATAAGATTAGGGGGGAGATAATCACTCATGTGCGGTGTTTGCTCTTTTCAGTACCATAACTGTACCTACGACGAACTTTAATGCGGTCACGGTACGCAGCACCTACAATCAAGCGCTACATCATGTTACAGACAGGTCAGACAAAATCTGATGATAATAGCGATAGAAATCGTAGTTGACAGTCGTCTCCTCTTTCCTCAATTGGGAAAGGTTCGCCGAATGGAAGGGGAACGGCGGACAGGGGTGCGGTTGGGTGGTGATGTAAGGTAGCGAACGCTCCGCCAGGTGGCGCCAAAGCTCCGTAAAAGACAGTACAGCGACCGTAGCTGAAAGATAAGTTCACTGCGCAATGTCTAACGATTGTACAATCGCAAATATTTAACTCAAATAATATACGGTATCTTGTAGATTATCGATTCTTAAAAGTCTGTAAATTACATTTTTGTTATGGCTGCTTTTACAGTGAAGTGCTTCAGTGAGGTGTGGCAGTAGACACCTGAGCTGTTAGGTATTGATTTAGACTGGTAGCTACCCCAACGGTGTCGTAATAGCCAAGTACGTTACTACTGCACATGATGATGACTGTTATCGCTATGTTAAAGATGCCGAAGTATCTATAATAGCAGCCGCCGTGTCAGGTACCCGATAAATTAGTACTTAGGCATCTAGGTTTAAATTAATTTACATTTCGGTGTTGGAAGGTTAATGTTTTATAGGGGCTACGGGCTAACGGAGATATGCGGGACTGGACAGAACGCTACGGGCGGTTTACTAACGCTGTTAGAATAACTTCCTTATTGAAAATAAACCCAACTAAAAGGCCCAAGAAATGATAACGACGTCAGGTGAAGCCTGATTTAAGTCGCTGTGCCTCTTTTAAGCCTTTGTTGTTCTCAACAACAACAACAGCAGCAGCAGCGACACCAGGGGTTGCAGGCGAAATAAGATTCTTTCAGAACTGGCAGCATTCATGTGGATCGCTCCGATACCGGAGGCCAAACAAGAACCCGAAGCGTTTGAGCAGCGCTCGAACCCCGAGAATCTCCTAGCATAAAGAAGACCCCCCCCCCCCCAGTTGTGCCATTGTGGTCGTTTTTGTAGTGCCACACATCGGAAAGGAACTAAAATCGGTTTTGTCCTGGACGACACCGCTTTCCGAAAACCGAATTAAATAGAGAACGAAACAAAGGAACCGTGACGAATTTTGCAGAAGTTATTTCTTGCTTAAGTTAAAGGAATAAGAAAAAACCTGAGCATTAGAAATGGGGTAAGTCAAACAGTTTGTTTTATTAGCGAAGCACGACTGAAGAAAAACTACACAGTGTATTAAACTTTTCGGTCTCTAGCCGTCTCTCAGGCTGAAATTTTTTCTAAGCCCTATTTATATTCCAAGACATTATTTTAAGAGTTGCGAGGCCATCTCCCATACTCTTTTGAATAACATGGTCCTTGCCTGGAGTATGTTGTGGAGATTAAATAACGTTATATCAATCCCTGTCCATTAAACGTCACACCGTACGCTAGAAAGTCATTTTTTAATAATGATAAAATGATTCTTGTCGAATAAGCTGCAGTAAACGCAGTAAACGAAGCATGTGGACATTCAATCTATTAGAATTTTCGAAGATATTCCAGATCCCTTTCTAATACGTGTACTGTACATGTATATAATCATAGCTAAACATGCACGATCTTGGCAGGTCTGAACTTCTTTTCTTGGTTCTCTTATCCTGTATCTTTAAATTCACTCAGATTTCCGAATTTGTTTAACAAACCAAAAGTATCGTGTTATTATTGTAATAAACGCTGAAGTAAGGTTCAAGGAAGCATTTGAACCGAAACCCTCTGGGGCGTTAGAAAATATTGCAAATAATCGGCAGCGTTTCAGGATAAAATTAAATGCCTAATTATATTTTCCTATTTGATAAATACTTAGAAATAGCTTATCGTTAGCTCATTATAGAGGGATAAAAGGAGATACGATATAGCAACTAGGTATGATCAGCGCGTTCTGTCATCCTTATAGACGTTCTGGGTCGTAACAGGCTGACACACAGCGTAGCCTTTGCTCAATATATCGGGATAAAAATAGTAAACACAGATTCTAATAAAAAAATAATGACTGTTATTTGCTTTGGGTACAATGTATAGACACAGATCGAAACCTCGTTGCTGTTATCTTGTCCTATGCAAAATAGAACCGAAATGCAGATAAATGAGATCGGTATCGTAAATATTCCGGAATATGCGCTGCTATATGAGTAACGTCCGTTTAATCCATTGTCTTTCCTCCAGCGATTTTCGCGAACATGGGTGCAGTTAATCTTGCAATTGTTTAGGAAAAATATGGACGCATGGTGTACGAATTGAAAATTCATAATAAAAACGACAAAAATCAATTATCGTAAGATGATAGAATTTCATTTTGATTTTGGTCGAACATAGGGCTATATATATATTGCAACTAAATCTTATATAGCATAAACAAGCACCCCAGTAAACACTTGTAGAAGACATTTTTTTTTTTCTAACCAGAGTAATGTTTAGAAGTTTCCATTGCAATATTATATTGCTACATTCACTAGAAACTTTATTCAAATATAATTTACCGCATTTAGCTTCAATCATAGTTGAAGGCAGATCATCATTTGCCTCGATGTCTCGTATGTGTCGAAAATTATGAGGGAAACATGTTAAGCTATCACACTTTGGTATAGTTTCAATTTGTATATGCTCTGAAAGTCGTTTGGGACGCTTAGCTCTTCTCTCTAATACCTAAACATCGTATTACTACAATGCAAAACGGGGTTTCATTCTAGTGAAAATGTCTAAATTAATCCGTAATCGCCCATTCCCACTAGCTGCTTCAGTGATACATCTGAAAACTACGATCTGTGGTCATAAAGATGAACAAAGTAGGATGACGAGTTTCATATACTATCTTCCTACATGGCTGCCTTCAATCTTCAACGCCATGGTTCATATGAACCATGGCGTTCCTAAACCAATGTCTGTAGAAGCCAGTTCATATCGTTCACTCTGTTGATCCTATCATCCGTTCTAAAACCCATCAGGTATTCTTGTGGTTGTTAAGCGGCCTCAGGGGCTGAGCTGGCTGTCTTACGGATTATGTAGGATAGTGGAAAGTTGCTGTCTTTATGTATACCTTTTTCGATTGCCTTTACATTTGGTCTGAAAGCACCTGCTTAGTTAAAAAGGTGTCTGGCACTTTGTGGCCTCCTTGGTCACTAGCGTGCATCGAAGCTTCGTCCTGTTCGGTTCCTCTGCCTTCTGCTGTATACAGGTGATCTCAACAATGAGACCTTTGTCTCAAAGCAGTTTTGCCTAATGCATGCGCCACATCTGACCTAGTGGCCAAGTCAATGAGTATGGCGCGCAGTTCGCGACAAAGCAGCATGTTGCCGAAATGGGGAGGCAAATCTTCATCGTTGTTGATACTCATTCTGTGGATTCTTCTTAATCCCTTAATACAGAACTAATAGACGTACTGCTGTGTCGCAGTACAAGACCTTGGTTATAGTAGGGTAACTCTTTTATCAAAATAGCATTTCAACGGAATGAGTTTAGAAGCGGGGGTTGTATGGGTTTGTGGATAAGAGCAAGGCCGCTAATTTTCCGACAGTATGCGAGTATGCGGGCATGTGTGATAAATGAAATAATGTATAAGTGAGATATTTATAGTCCTGTATTTCAGTTAGACTGTGATAGATTAGAACCCTTAAGGCTTCTAAAATATATTTGATTCACAACCTACTCTAGGCTCAGGAAAATAAGTTTGCTTGCTCCTAGAAGGGAATAAAAATGGACGGACAAGGGTTATTATAGAGTAAAGGTTAACAACTAAATTTTCGAAAACGTTGATGAAATAATGAAGGACTTTTACGTCATTCCTTTAATTAGCTCAGGAACACTGTTTAAGAACTGCATCGGGGTTAATCGTTAATTTTTACAATATTTTGAAATTAAATTTTATACGAAGCCCAACGAACGATGTATTTTCGCTAAAAATGTTTGCATTTCTTTTGAGATGGAACGATCAATCGGTTCGGTTTTGTATAATTAATCTTTTTACAAATATACTAATTTTGCTTTTCCCGCGCACCTTCTCTTTGAATAAACACAAATGTATATACATTTGTTTTGTGTTTAAAACCTTAAAAACTTACTATGTTGATTCAGATTGCCAAACCATAATGATCTCGTGTAGAATGCTTTTTCACTGAGTTATACTTTCGTCCGCCTTCAGTCCAAATACCAAAACCGCTACTTCAGAACGTCACTTAAACAGGTTACGTTTTTCAAATAGCCAATCTTCAAAATGATTATTACAGATTCTGTACGTCTTTTGTTTATAAAAGGAAAAGGTTTCATTTTAAGCCTGTGCGGTAAACTTCCGGTGGGTGACCCCGTTGGATCTGGGCAGCGACAAAGTAAAAGGCACAGTAGAGGCAAGACACCCTAACACTGTTGAATCGTTTTATTAAAACACTCAACACACCCATAGATCCTGCTTCAACTAGCTACTGAATGTAGTACGTGTCGAAAAAAAAAAAAAAAAAAAAAAAAAAAAAACAATTTCTTTTGGCACAAGGTAACATTCGCGATCGACATTGTTACGGCCGTTTTGTCATGCCACAGTGGACAACTTGAGCGATAGCTAGATGATATAGTCGGTTAGCGTCCGATCAGTCATTTTCAATCAACGCCTCGACGGCTTCTGATTGTAATAATTTCTTAGCCTTTATCTAGCATTTCTTTTTGTTTCTGTTCTAAATACCTACTTTGGCTAGAAGAAAAAAATACTCTGCTTTATAACGTAACTATGAGGAGAATAGACCTTAATTTACGAATGATCCGTAATTCCACCTAATGAGAACATGCATTAAGCACAACTGTCAACTTGTTATGTTTTGTATTCGGCATTTGAGTTGGTATTGGTACGGGTCGGCTACTGTTCTGTGCTTTCCGGGCAGTACACCCTAGCGGTCAGCCGGGGCCTGGACAGGGTTGCGGGTAAGCCTTAGCAAACATCAAGCTATAAGGGATCACCATTCTACCACAGGAACTGGAACCGATTCGTCGAACAATAGGCGCTTAACCACGTACATGACAACGTCTGAACGCTGTTACTGAGCCGATTTACCCAGACAACATGCAGACTTACGCTTTTTACGTCCGATAGAAAAAAAATCTTGGCGTTCGAAACAACCTTACGCTCGTTCACGACGCCACATGATAAATAATCACAACACGAACTTATTACATATCCTATTAACGTTAGATGCTTTCGCTTTATGTTAGCAGTTGAACATCATAATTTGTTTGTCTCGTAGGTATCCAGGGACGTCTGTTTGTCCTAAAGCGCGTCTATCACGAGCGAACACGCATAGAGCAGCAGTCGAATAGAAGACTCTGTGTAGGTTAACAACTAACAGATACATACTGCAGTTCGATCGCCGCAGCGTTGGTGCGTTATTCAAGATTCGCTCCTCCCCATTTTCGTTTTCGATTCGCGAGACGAAAGCGCGGGACGACTAGGACATCTTATCGGGCTCTACCGCACGTGACAGTCAGGGCACAAGGTGTTTACCAGATCAATTTGCGGCTTCGCTGGTTTTGTCGACTTAGTTGTTAGCGCTGTTCACGGCCAGACAAATCGATCCGAGCTCTCTTCTGCCGCTCCAACTTTCGCTGGAGTGCTGGAAATATAAGCATGAAGCGTAGCGTCACATTACATTTTTGTTAACTTATCTATTATTAGCGGGTCATATTATCGTAAATTAGCTCGCTGATATGCTTGACTATATATATATATATATATATATAGAACTTGACTATATATATATATATATATATATATAGAAGATACAGAACGTAAAGCACGACGTTCGATATAGGGGCGTCGATGTTTATAGCACATGTTACTGTGAAGAAGCCAACTCGGGTCACCTTGCTGTCATTGGTCTAGCAAACAGCTCAAGCAGCCACCAGCGGAATCGACTGGAAACATACCCCAGTTGGTCGCCGTCGATGCTCGAACCGTTAGGTCGGTTAGAGTGGTATCGTGCACTAGTATTGTTTACATATAGTACGCTTTCTCAAACATGGCTAACCGCGACCGAATTTGCCGACAGTGAACGAGAATCCCTTCAATATGATACGGCCAGCGCGGTCTTGACCGGGCATAATTGTGGCCGACCTCGGCAGCCGTAGCGATAGTCAAGCCAAATCAAATGTCAAGTGATGGAAAATCCAGCTCTGTCAAGATCGGTTCAGTTAAATTTTTATATGCAATAACAATTTACTATTTTGGCAAATAACTAGCATTTTTCATATTTTAATTTCCAAACGCGGTACCCAGATCGTGAATGCGCAGCCTTGGAGACTGCCCCGCTATGTGCAGTCTGTCACGTGAGTTTCTTGTTGAAACAAACGCTGCCAATGAATAAAGAAACCTTTATATATCGGCTTCGTTCTTGGGTTTAATAAAATCTATTAATGATCTCTTATTACGTCTGTTCGGTATGCGTTGCTACGATTCAGACAAGAAGTGGAAGTAGTGGAAAGTTGAAGAATGAAGTTATCGAGGATGTTGGCCTCTGAGTCACGTTTGTCACCGATAGATGCTGGACGGGTCCTTAGATGGAAGCGAACGTTCGCCACTCGTTGTGTCTTTATCAGCGTGAGAGTTCCGCCTTTCAGCGGTCAGCAACGAGCATGCTGCGAAGGTGGTGCCTCAATGTCTCAGAGAGTCAGCAACGTATCACATCGGAGATAGGTTATATAACATTGCAGTCGTGGAACATTCAAACTGACCTTCGAGAACCTGAACTAGTCGACTGCTGTATTATGATCTGATTAATTGTTAGACACATTCATTGAAAAGTGGCTCTAATAGGCCTTTAATGGCATTTCTTTTGGCCTAATTACCGCTGGTCAAGCTTGGCCTCGATTCGCAAAACCGAATTCGAAGTACGGTAAATGCTGAATATGAAAATCTATAATTCCATAGAGTAGTTGTAGGAATTATCGCTTTAAATTGGCAATTTTTGCATAGTCTCTCGAAACGATTGCTTACTGGCATCCACTGCACCCACCTCGACGCTGTCAGAAGGCACGCCCTTTCCGCTTACTCACACTCTCTCCTTTTCCAGCCTTTGCTGTGAAAGTTTCCTGAACCGCGGGCCTCCAGCTCCACCAGTCTGGTAAGAACAGAGCTCGTATCGGAGCGTGAGCAGGCTGTGGCTTCTTATCCACTCGAAGCGTATCACTATAGTGTTAGACCTCTCCCCGATCGTCGAACCAGCGCTTGAATTGATATGATTCCAACTTCATAACAATATAGTAACCAACATTCGTCTGCAATGCGTTGCAGAGATTTTGGGGGCATAGCGCCCCTACTACTCTTCATAGGAGCTGTGCTAGGAGAAACTCAAAACCAAGGTTACACGCAGCGGTACGATCCGCGCTATCAAGATCTACATTATTCGCAACATCATCGCCCTGATCCGAGACATCACCAGCATCGTGACCCTCGACGGGACCCTCGCTACGATCCGCAGCGAGCGACTGCACGACACGATCCGCGCTTCGGACAGCGGTACGATATACGAGTTCAGGAACGGCCTACAGCGCCTACGCGTCAACCACAGACGGCACGATATGATCCCCGACTTGAAGCGGTAAGTCAAAATGACATTAGGATTGTGTGCATTATAGAGCTACGGGTAAAGAGTAAGAATTCATTAGGAGACAATGCGAACGTTCCGTGACAACGTATCTTGTCCAACGTGATTAAAGGCGGATTTCCAAATGTTTCCAGCTGGGACTGTCCTTTCTTTGAGCCTTGTCTTTCAGTTGTTTTGAAGCCGTTAAGTATCAGGGTAAGTAAATAGCAAAGGCGATCGCACTAATATAAACTGCTTAGCTCTTAACCGATAGATCTTCACGTGTTTTACGTACATAAGTCCGATGATTTTTGTGTACAACAAAATACTTGATTTTATAACGTAAACAGTTATCAAAATATCTATCGCATTTATTTCGTAAAGTGTGTGCAAATATGCACTGGAACTTATAAATACATGATATATTCGTATATATATATATACATATATATCAAGATGAGCCTGTGTGCATAAGGGAACAGTTTAACTGGTAAGGTAATTAAGGCTGCAAGTTGGTTAATTGAGTTAGCTGGGCTACACTAACTAGAATAATATAGGATACAATAGAGAGTTTACAACATTTATAGATACAGCCGAGCATGTAGTTCGTGCATACGCTGATGGAATTTGTGTATTGCAAATCGTTTGATGATACGACGATTATTTCTGCTCCTCTGTTTCCACCTGTAACAGGCGCCCTGAACAAAGACGTTGTCGAACTGAGCCTCTAAATGAACAAGGTCAAGATAGAAGCCATGAAATTTAAGAGAAACCTAAGGCTTGTTAACAATGATTCCTTTCGTTTGAACAGGACGAAGAGCGCGTCAGCTTGACACTAACCACAATCGAAAGAAACTTGGAAAGCAGTAGTCGTGACTACCTCAATCGAAAAACTATTAGCATTGACAGCAATCAAGTTATTTGGTTTAAAAGTTGGGCCGATTGCCACATATGGTATCCCAATCGTGGGGCAAAACTACAGAGTTGGAATAGGATAAAGTCGACATCCCTGGAACTGACACTAGGCGTAGACGTAACGACTAACAGCTTGTCTAGAATAGTTACATCAAATAACTAGCCTTAGCGTGTAGGAGACTTGTCAAGATCCCAAGTTCCAAGTTGGCCAATGTAAACTCTCTATCATTTTAGCTAAATCGACGAATGCTGGAAACAAACGAACAGAACCAATCTCGATATCAATGGACGGTTCGCAGCACGTTTGTTCCATCATGTTGATGATGAGAAAAACCCCAAACATTTAAGCTCAATCCAATTCACTATGCGTTTATTGCACACTGCAATTTTGCTGCTCGTCGGTAGCATAAATAGAATCTGAGTTCTAGGACACCGTTTGCACGCCACCCCTACCTCGTCCCTAAATCCTGATCACTTCGAGCATAATAATATAATGCAAAATAGATATCGAAGTTCATTTTCTTAAATGAGGACACTTCAGCGCACTTGTCTCAATACAACAATAGGTCATATTTGATGAGATAGGTTATTGCTTTTCTTAATACTAGCTCAGTTCTTCCGATTATATATCGTGAAGTCGCCTTGGCCGTCCTCTTACCGATAACGGCCATCGTTAGTTCTATTATTTTGTATTAGGACTATACAATACACAATAGAGACCTAGGGTAAAAACAGCGTTGGACAATAAATATCTCCTTATTAATCCCTGTTATATTATTTATTCTAAAGGCATACAGTTGACTATAGTGATAGTGAAATAATTGCTTGATTCGTAGAACAGTAATTTCTTATATCTAACTTGGCAGGCAGGCAGGCAGGCAAAACAAGATTCCATCTATTCCATTATAGCCACAGAATCGTTCTACATTCTTTTGTTTGTTACTCAAATCAGGACACGAAGTTTAGGTGAGACACCAGCTCTAAACAATGCCAAAGAACAAGTTCCCTCAGTATAAGTATACTCTTTTAGCAAGCTGTTATTATTGTTATCACTATCATTGTAGGAATGATGCAGACAGAGTACACAACGCGAGACTTAATGTATTTCTATTCTAGTTCCTGGATGACATGCCCAAGGGACCAGTAACCTTCGATACAGCTGAAATTAGTAGGACTATTTCGTATAAGGAGTACGCACTTCAGGTTAGGCAAATGATAAATCGGCTAGACAATCAAAGAGATTGACAGTGTGTGTGTGTGTGTGTGTGTGTGTGTGTGTTTGTGTGTGTGTTTGATCGATCAGTCACTTCGCTTCCGGACAACGTTCCTCCTTTTTTCTTCTTCGCATGTTCACCGACTGGCGTCGCCTGTCTTGAGGGTACGCGATCCGTTCAAAAGTATGTTCTTCAATAGCACGAGTGTCGTTCATTATTCGACGTTTGAATAGTTGCTCGCAGTGCAAACACGATTATTCCTTTTTATGGGTTCGAACTGAATGAAAACGATCGATTGCATTTGTCTAGCCGCATGTATCGATCAGGATTAGTACGACAGCGAGAATTGTTGACGTTACTGGAAAGATCAGAAGTAGGAAGAGCAAGTGGATTAATCTTGGGCTTGTTTACCTGTCACCTCGTCTCCGATACTGAGACCGTGGCGAGCTTATAACCCCCTCGCAGTTTACTATCAACAAAATAGACTATCTGCAAATGTAATATACTAGAGAGGAACATACTATAATATCTTCTGTATTGGAAACGCAAAGATGAAGACCTCGCAAGTGCAATAAGCGATAACAAATATTTGTCCCCAAGCTGCATGTCAAAGTTGTATTATATGCTTTGTGATAAGTTTGGACGAATAGCATCATTTAATTTAAATTGTATTAACCATAACATCTAGAACAGCGAAAAAACATGCAAAGATGGCCTGTTTGAAATGTCGATAAGGAGTATTGGGGTGCTAACGTGCATGTCCTATGCCAGGTGATTTGAAATTTAGGAATCAAATCAGTAAGAGATGTTTCTAATTACTATAGTTTGTGCTTTTTCGTTCATATAGTGATGTATAATTTTGCTCTGTTATCGTAGTATCCCTTTATTTATGCTTAAATTGTCGATCGAACACGTTCATACTTCTAGTCCAGCTGCGATATTCAAATAGGTACACGCCGTACATATTTTACCCCACAGTTTCCTTCTAGACGTTTCTTATTTGAAAGTTGTTATCTCAGAGTGAGTGATTTCTGCATCCCAAAGTTCAGTTAGTAGACATGACGTGCTAAGCAAGGCCGCGTCTAATCTGTAGGTTGCCTTCTAATGAACTAGCAATCTTGGCGTGTCCACCACAAATTGATACATGCGTTTCCCAATAAGCTAATTACGAAGTGCAATCATTTGCTAATGGACCCTTTGTAGCGTCGTCGTATCTACACGCCGTTTGACGAATTAGGCGAAGAGAAAGGTAACTGGTCAGAATGGGAATCCGTGGCAGCCTGCTCGCGCACCTGTGGAGGAGGGGTCACGTATAAACATCGAACTTGTCTAGAAGAGCCGTGTGTTGGCCCTTCGCGGATCTATTCATCATGCAACATGAACGAATGTCCAGAGGGTGACAAAGCGCAGAACATCTTCCTACAGCGCCAATGTGCTCGAATGAACAGTGTTCCGTTTGATGGTAAATTTTATAGCTGGATTCCGCGACGAAGACACGGTGAGTATTACACGCCTGAGGGAGCTCAGCGTGCAGGCAAAAGCGATAGGAGTGAGAAAGCAAGGTCGAACATGGAGAACCTCCTACTCGTTCTGAGCTGTTCCGTAACGTATATAGGGAAAATCTCAAATAAATGTGGCTTCCGAACGAAATTAAAATCAATCCAAGGGCAGTGATGGCATTAACAAGTCAATCATTGATTCCCCAGATCGTAATCCTTGCGAACTAAACTGTAGTCCGAAGGACCGGGATATGGAGCTTAAGCATCGAATGAATGTCATCGACGGAACCCGTTGCTATCATGCTGGCTTTGACCAATGCGTTGAAGGACAATGCGTTGTAAGTATTCATATCCATACCGCTGCGTATCATTGCACTCGTCCCCTAAAAAGCCCCCTATAACAAGAATAGTAACTATTAATGGCTTTCATTCAGCTAACACTAGCGATATGTGAGTTAAACGTAAGAAAATACCAATCCAGATGGTAAGCTTGCCGCACTTGGTATTGCCGCCTTGCGTGATAGTTCCCAAATGGTTCTGTCGTGGCCTCTTGCCCGAAAACAGACCCAGTTCCGGTACGTTAAGCAAGGATGTCCACCACGTTGCGTCTTTATGTACATACGATCAGCAACTTACTGATCGAATATCTTAAGACAAATAATAATTTTTAATAATAATTGTCATTATATTTTAGAGTCCAATAGACGGATTTAGCGGGGGGGCAATCATTATTGATTATTGACTGCCCTGGTATATGATAAGAATTTATAGAAGAATCGGATATGTAAACCGGCTGAACTTTAAGAGGAACGTAAAATAAATTTGAATTTTGTGAATCTCTCGACAAGAAGCCAAAGATTAGAGGTGGGCAAGCCGCGAAGATTACCATCATTTTATGACGACATGTATCTAAGTTGCATATAACATCCCATAAACAATCGAGAATGCGTTTTACTCGTCCGAACAGAAAAGGTATGACAAAGTGTCTTCACATGGAAATATTTACAGAATTGCGTATCAGCAGTGCCTTTATTTACTTCCTTAACTCACTTAGTCTTATTTTGGTTCAGTGATTCACTGTTCCTATAAGCACCAGCATCGAAACGATTCGTGCTAAAATTATTAAGACAAAATTTAAAATTCTTCAAACAAAATTTCTGATTCTAGGCCTGCAGAGTTTTACCAGCGAAAGTGCTATATGTAAACCCTGACCTCGGAAGAGAACAGAGGTGGTTGAAGATCGCTAGCGGAGCATTACTCGTAAACGCTCTGAAGTCATTTAAGTTTTAGAAAAGAACACATGAGAAACTTTGAAGGTATAGAGATAACTAAAATTCCCAAGGGTTTACAGAAAGAAGCGAAGTATACATTTCAATTATGTTCCTTAAATGGGTGTGAAATGGGCTGGATTTTTTATTACGACTATAGTTCAAGCCAAAAATATCACCCAGTTAGCTATCCTGGAAGTAAGGAGAGTAGGATATGAGCGCAGGCATCTTTTGAATTCGGTAAATCTTCTAGCCGTTTCGAGGTCTCTGAGATTCCAGGACAGCCCTAAGATCGGATCCTGCAAAATGCAGACGAAATTCATCTTTATGTCTATACTGCTTTGCCCACATCGGAAACAAATACCAAACATATAGATAGAGAAATAGATTTTACATACAGATTAGATTGTTATCAACAGCATTCACTACTAAACGTGCTGAAATGAACGCACTGGTTCAGCCCAGCCTGAAGCAATATGCTCATCGTTGGGCCATTGTCGCGGCACAGTTTGCTCAGAATCAACCGTATGTCAATCTGCTTTATTAACGGTCCCATTGATCTGGGTGACGTACGATACGGAATATCAAATTTTTTCCAAAAAAAAGTCCTTTCATCTTTGCCTACGTTCAGCCTGGAGCATCAAGGGTTTCCAGTGTTAGAGTCCCGTTGGATATTACTATTAAAACCGTGAGGTGCGTGTGTTTGGCCTCATGGCTATGCAATCTTTAAACGTAACACTTTTTGTCTCTCCGGAGATGTCCCTACCTTTCTTGGAAAGCCTTTAATAATCTGACCTCGTAAGTCATACCCGCTATTTCTGTGTAGGGATTCGTATCGTCTGTATCATTTGAACTCAACTATGCTTCAAATACAAATTGAGTGAATAAGTTAGGTAAATATATGGCAGTATTTTCTTTTCACCTATATCGTATTCAACATTAAATAAAAATCCAAATTCAATTGCGTATGCAAGTTGCTGATAAAGGTTTTCGAGGGATAGGAATATCAAAACAAGCGAAACAAGCTAATTTGATCAAATAAGATGTACATAAGCGGCACGCCTTGCCCTGCCCTGCTATGAAGTGTCAACTATAGTATACGTTGCTTCTTGCTTTGCTAAAAGCGGTAGGCCCTATTTCTTTGTTCCTCCTTTTAGCAAACTGGATGCGATGGCCTTCTTGGATCGAAGAAACGAATCGACAAATGTCTTGTCTGTGGAGGCCAAAACAAAAACTGTAACACCACTCATCATAGCGAAATCCAGCTCTCGCTTGGGTATGGATACCGCCCCCTTTACGTCATACCAGCTGGGGCCACTTCTGTCTTGATGCGCGAAATGGAGCCTAGTACCAACTATCTTTGTAAGTGTCTTCCGCAACCCTACTGCCTGACACCTCGTAGTTCCTGAACAAAGGTATCAGCCTCAACAGGCAGGGAACGCAGCTGGCAGATGCATACATCTGTTTTTCAAAATATCTATTCAAATGAATAAAATAAACTCTAATTAGCCAAGGGGCGGATTGCCGTACGATTCAGCTTCATTGAAATAACAATTCCTCGCCATTTTATGTTAAGCACTTCGCGATCTTGAGGGGAACTACTTTCTGAATAGTAATTACGAGATCGACTACAGTAAGGCGTTCTACGCAGGAGGAACACAATGGCACTATATCCGTAATGCGCAGTATGAAAATGGACGAGAACATCTTCGCACGAACGGACCTACCAATGAAACCCTCGTTATAGCGGTGCGTTCAACAATCGATTCATTCGCTTTTGCTATCATTTTGAAGTTCCTCACGAATGGTTCCCAGTGCTGTCGAAGTTTTAGATTATCGCTAAGTTGGCTATGCTTACTACAGTCGTTAGCGTTATCGTCCCCGTAAGGTTATTCTCGAGTATTTGTTCAAGTTGAAAATAGAAAATTTATTTATGTAACAATTACCGTGTTTTATTATTATTACATGATTTTCCTCTATTTGATCTGTTCTAGTTGCTGGTCCAAGAGATGAACAAAGGTTACCAGCTTGAATACTCCGTTAAGTACGTCCCCGGCCAGCCACGAAAGCCTAACGGAGAGTACCAATGGGAGTTAGGGGATTGGGAACCTTGTTATGACCCCTGTGGGGAAATCAGCACAAACCGGACAGTTCGATGTGCTAGCATTATCACGCGACACGAAGCGAAAACTGAGGACGAGTGCGACCTTGATAAGAAGCCTCCCTCTACCCAGCAGTGTCCTACCGACAACTGCCAGGTGCGCTCAAAGTTACCTGTTGCTTTAAAGACGTAACAGAAAGTTTACTACGTAGCGGTTGTCCTATTTTCTTTCTGCCCTGTTATCGACATCGCGATAATTACACTGTCCATGAGTTTTGTAAGAAGAAAACATAGAATCGTACATTAAATAGTGCATACACAAGTCCAACATAGATATCGTATTCTTAACACATTTTAGAGTAAAAATAGATCAAGAACCTCGACATTCTACTATTACTAGGTATAATAGATACACATGCTAAGTAAATACTAACGCTTGTTTAAATAAGACATATATATAATCATCCAAATGCTACCTAATCTCTATTAATTGCTGGGGGTTTACCTTCTATCCAGGCGTCATGGTATACGGCCAAGTGGGAGCGATGCAGCAACACTTGTGGGAATGGCACACAAACCCGTGTAGTCTTTTGCTCGACACCTTCGGGTGGAGGAGTCCGAGTTTTACCAGATCATCTTTGTAAAAAAGTTGGGCAAAAGCCACCCAGTGAGCAGGAATGCGAGTCGAAATTATCATGCGATAGCTGGGAAGCCGGTGACTGGAGCGAGGTACGAATGCAAACAGCAGGAATCATTTGTTTGAAAATAGGGCATAATAATAAATAACATATCTGAATAAACGAATTCAGAGGCTTTAAAGGGCACCACACGTTTTCACGTGATATCAAATTAGACATTTCTTTTCAGTAGTCTTCCTTGTCATCTGATTTTTCCTTAGTGACGCAAGTTGTGCTTCTAATGAGTTAATCCTTAAAACTCCTGAGATCGGCGTCGGGCAGGGACTTTGTCTGACCCAACTGAGTCACGACTGCAGAGTTGCAGTTGGGTAATCGAATCAATCAACGAATTAACAGTTCCACAGTTAATAACGCTGTTAATTTTATTTGTTTTCTAAAACTAATGTTTTTGTTATGACTTTGCTTGTCGTGGGAAAATAGCCAGAGCGTAAATGTGGCTTAACGAAACAAGTCCGTGAAGTAAAGTGCGTTGCTCAAATGGAAAATTCAACGGATGGCGTTATGGAAGGATTCGATTGTCTGCAGGACGAACGGCCTGACGAAGAGCAGCAGATTGAGCTCCAGCCTTGTGAGAGGGCTGAATGGGCCACTGGAGAATGGAGTTTGTGCGATATGTGTGGCTCAACTGTACAGACCCGAGCGGTTGAATGCATTCTCAAAGACGGTTAGTCAGCAATGAACAACACGAACCTACATCAAACGTAGTATTAAATTCCCGAAGATAAGCTCATCGGGTGCCGAAAAGCACTTCCTTTACGCCACTGCAAAATCCAATATATGTATATATATATATATATATATATATACATATATATACATATATATATATATATAGAGAGAGAGAGAGAGAGAGAATATCCTTATGCACATATCGATCTTATTTTAGTAATTAGATTAGACAAATTTTTCATTTTAATTTGTGCCTTATTGCAAAAATAACTCACACTTCAAGTTATTGTATGATGCCAAATATATAATCATCAAACAGGGACGATCTACAATGAAACGTTCTGCGCGGGTCAACCGAAACCCGAAACGGAGCGTCCATGCGAGAACGCTCCTATATGCGAGTACAGCTGGTTCTTTTCTAACTGGGGTTCGTGTTCAGTATCTTGTGGCAACGGGATTAAATCACGATCTGTCTTCTGTGGCAAAATCGAGGTCAACGGTACATGTCTCGAAATGGTTGAAGATTCGAATTGTCTAGGTGACAAGCCTGCCGAAAAGGAAGTTTGTGAAAATCCTCAGTGTGAAAAGTTCTGGCTTGCAGCTCCCTGGAATAAACAGGTACACGACGCCATCAACTGACCAGAAACTGTTAATGTTTTGTATTTACCAATTTGGATAAATGTGATCACACATTTCAATTGAAATGGTTTAATCCTTAAAATTCCTTCGACTGTATAAATTTATTACCTAAGTCGAAATTCCAGTAGAATTACTAAGCGGCTAGGTACGGAGATGTTTTTCATAAAGATAACATCGTATCTTCTAATCGTTGTCACGTAGTGTCCAGAGAACGCGTGCGGCGGATTGCCTCGAAAGCGAGCCGTCTTCTGCTACAAAGATAATAAAAACAAAGCAGCCGAAGGATGCGAAAACGACGGGACGAGACCGCAGGAAACCGACGATTGCAGCCTACAGGCTTGTTCTACAGATCAGATCGACACCTTGAGCAGTTGCGCTAGCACGGAACATGGCTGTTGTCCCGACAATGAAACGATATCCGGGGCCGAATTCGACGGCTGTCCCCCATGGAATCGTGAAAACATGACAACGCCATGCGACCAGGCCGAGTGGGGCTGTTGTCGAGACTTGGTCACACCTGCTTTTGGACCTTTCGGGTAGGTCATTTCAGGCCTTGTGGCAACCGGTACCAACGAATTGGAACTTCATTTTCTAGGTCTTCATTCGCTTTGGAAGCTGCGCACAGAACTTATCTTAGTTCAATGGGCTCACAGATCCCGCAAAAATTGAGAGAGTAACAACTGTTTAGTTGCGTAGACGTATCATACGTAAACATCGAAAGTGTCATTGGTTCAAGCCGTCAATCAGGGTTGTTTCCATATGTACTTGTTTAAACATTACACTGCATTCACGTTGATAGGTTGCTACAGCAAAACCATTAATAGTAGTTTCGTCTTTTCTAGCACGGGTTTGTATCGTTCGATTGAACACTTTTTTTGGTTGTGTTAAATGATTTTTCATTTCAGTGCTGGATGCTCAGTATTTGCTTTGTGTAACGGAACGGAGTTTGGCTGCTGTCCAAACAAGGACACACGGGCTCAAGGCCCGAATTTCGAGGGTTGCGAAGTTCCCTGCGATCAAACTGAGTTCGGCTGTTGTGAAGAAGACGGAAAAACTATACGCCTGGACGAAAACAATGCAGGCTGCCCAGAGAACATAACAGCGAACGGGACGCAGGCAGACGAATATCTGCAAATGAAAGCTCCAGATAGTGAAGATGTTAAAATAGGTCAGTTTAATCAAATCTAATGTGTTTCAATTCAGCCAGCTAATTAACTCCCCTTGATAATTTGTAAACTTTTAGGATAAATACGAAAAGTTTTCTCATAAAATATTCTTGTGGAATCCATAGTTTACTGACAGTCTTGTCTGAAAGTACCCACATTCTTATATATACTTGCTTTTTATGTTGTTTTCACAGTTACGCTTTTCTAGGCGTGCCATGCTAAAATAAGCAGGGAATTGTTTTTGTTACAGGCACCGACCCCAATAGCATCGCCACGACCGACGACGGATCTGGCGAGGGATCCGGGGGTGGATACACTGACAACTTGGAGGGGCTGGACCCCGGTTCAGGCGTAGAAATCGACACCCCTGACGTCGCATCTCACTGCGAGGAAAGCGAGTACGGCTGTTGTCCTGATGGCATCACATCAGCCAAAGACGCCGAAAAGCGTAAAGGATGTCCGCACTGTCGAAGTAAGTTTTGATGTTTGAGTTGATCTACCGCTAGAGAGCATCTAGTCATTCTAACTGGTAATCTACAAAAAGTTTCGTATAGAGTGCTTCGTTCGCTGTTCTGAATTGTATGCAGTAAGTTAAGAGAAAACGGAGAGACGATTGTCTTGAAATAGCTTATTTAAGTATTTTATACCTATGTCAATCGCAAGTTACTAGTAAGGTACTTGAAAGTAAGTACTTGAAATGCTGCGTGTCCATACACATAGTTCTATACAGCATAACTTCTGGGGTACGATGAGCTTATTATTGAGCATTGTGTTTCTACGCGGTTGTATTAGTCTCGAAGTACGGCTGTTGCCCTGACAGAATCACAGCTGCAGCTGGTCGGAAGTTCAAAGGCTGTATTGATGTTTGCACCAATTCTACGTTTGGCTGCTGCCCGGATGGCTTCTTTCCAGCTCAAGGTCCCAATCTCGATGGCTGTGAACTGGTGAGTACCCTTAAAACAGAAGTCGTCATTTAATGGGCAACGCCTTTAGCTTAACCGGATTCATTTGCATGAACGTTCCAGCGTGATTGCAAGACTAGCAAGTTCGGCTGCTGTCCCACTCTCCAAATACCGGCAACCGATTTCGGAGGAGAAGGATGCAAAAACTGCACAGAGTCTGCGTACGGTTGTTGTAATAACGGCGAGGACTTCGCCTTGGGTCCGTTAAAGGAAGGGTGTTGCAGCGATCACCAGTTTGGTTGTTGTCCGGACAATAGGACCATAGCCCTTGGTCCTGACTGGGCTGGTTGTCCTTGTCAATTACTCGAACACGGATGTTGCCCAGATAACGTTACTCCCGCACTTGGCCCGGATCAATTCGTACGTAACGTGTTTTATCCATAAAGGGCTATTCTAATGGGTTTATTCATGTACAAAGGAAGGCAACCTTTCGTTGATCACGACCCTAAAAGTATAACTAATATATTTATGTGTTTCAGTAATCATCACAAATTATACCGGATTTTTCTATAAAACATCACGGACGTTTTTGTTTTTCTGATTCATTCCTAGAATGTGTTATGTGTAGATCTGTTAGCTCAAATAATGAGATTTTTTTTATGTTGTGGGCTTTAGGGTTGTACATGTGAAACAAGTGAGTTCGGTTGCTGTTCTGATTCATTGACCCCTGCTCTGGGTCCCTCTCAAGCCAATTGTACGTGTGACCGTACGGCATTTGGGTGTTGCCCAGATGGAGTGACACCTGCCAACGGACCCGACAGTCACTACAGCTGCGATTGCAGAACCTCTCAATTTGGTTGTTGCCCAGACAGCCGAACACCTGCGACAGGTTGGTATCAGTCAAATAGCTACCTTGTATGGTTAGCAAGGCAATGCAAATGGAGTTTCGCCACGGCACCTCACGAAATAGCCCATCCTATTGCACTTTCTCTCTCTTTACTGAGGTTTAGTATGCATTACTAGGTCTCATAAATTGATATGCCTGTGTAACCTTATGACGAACAGGTCCTTCAGGCAGAGGTTGCTACTGCGCAACGATGAAGTACGGATGCTGTCAAGATCAGCGCACGCCAGCGGCTGGACCGAACCAACTCGGCTGTCCATGCTCTGCTACTATTTACGGATGTTGCGCTGACGGAGTCACCCGAGCCACTGGACTGCGCCAAGAAGGTTGCGAAGACTGTACAAAGTTGAAATTCGGATGTTGCCCCGATGGCGTGCATGCGGCACGTGGGCCAAACCTTGAAGGCTGCCCATGCGATTCGACCGAGTTTGGGTGCTGTCCTGATCGCCGTACCGCCGCTAAAGGAGTGAATGATGAGGGCTGCCCGGAGGTGCCCTGCCAGCAGACCGAGTTCGGATGTTGTCCTGATGGCACCGCCGCTAAGGGTCGATACTATGAAGGTTGCAACATAGATGAAGGGACGCGAGCGAGGTACGAAGCATATCTGCGCAGCCAACACCAAGGACACCACCAGCAGCCACAACTAGCGCAGGCTACTAAACCTCCAATGGTCCCGTACGAACCACGTCGTATCAGAGAGGCCTGTTTTCAGGCCAACGATCGGGGACAATGTGGTAACTGGACGCTAGTGTGGTATTACGATTACAAAGAAAGTCGCTGCTCTCAGTTCTACTACGGTAGCTGCGGAGGCAACGACAATCGTTTCCCCGATGAAGCATCGTGTAAGGCGTTATGTGACGAGGGCTATGCCGAAGGCCGGATCCAAACACCTGGCCCTCCTGTGATTGATAACGAAGTGATGCCTAACCAATCATCGCACGGATCGCGCAACCCCTGTACACTTCCCAAACACGTGGGCCCCTGCAAGCAGCATCAAGAGCGCTACTGGTTTGTATGCACTGTGGGCATGTTGTCTCATCTAATACGACAAAGATGTATAACCCGATTAAATCGATGTCGTTTTCAGGTATAACGAACAAACGAACCAATGCGAACGCTTCACATTCGGCGGATGTCAAGCTAATGCTAATAACTTCCCGACGCACAAAGCCTGCTCAAATCAATGCCGTGTTTTGTCTGACTCCGAGAAATGCACCCTTCCGATGTCGACATCGAAGAACTGCACGAACTCACAACCGCTATTCCGATACGATTACAAAGCACAGCGCTGCGAGCACTATAAAGGCTGCACGGAGGACGTGAACGTTTTTAAAGATTACGACGACTGTGTTAGCACTTGTACCCACCGAGCGCTGGTGAGCTTCCGCTTAATCGATCTACTATCGTACACGAACACACACTATATTTATATAGAAGTGGTAATATTCTACAGAATCTCACATCCTCTTTCTGTTTGCCGATAATCGTCATTCAGAATCCCCAGCTCGCTCAAGACGTCTGCTCGCTGCCTTCCGACACTGGGCCATGTGTTGATTTCGTTGTACAATGGTACTACGATAAGAAGTCGCAACGTTGCGCTCAGTTTTACTATGGAGACTGTGAGGGTAACGCTAACCGATTCCCTAACGAAATGCAATGTCAGTATTTCTGTGGCGGTCGACCTGCTTATTCACCCCCCCAGCCTCCACCAGCACATCGGCCTCCAGTACTCACATGTAAGCATATCTATTCCGTCTATGATCTCAACGATCCAATAAGTTCTCTTTGAGAGCTCCGCTTTGAGACAAACTTCAGTAAGTCTCAGATAAGTTCTAGTCGCATTTTAGTGACAGATTTAGAAGGAACCACTAATAACCATGATTGAATTTGCACTACTGAAACGCTTTTGAAGACGTGTAGCAATTTGATCAAGTACCTTTAACCTCTTCACAATTTGGCCATAATACTTAACGCAGCGTTTTGTTGATTTTTCCCCCTGCTATGTGCGATGTAGCTGCGCCGATCTGCGAGCAGCCCCGCGAAGTTGGCCCATGCACAGATTTCGTGACACGCTTTCACTTCGACTTCCGGACACGGTCATGTGTGCCATTCGCGTTTGGCGGCTGTCAGCCTAATCAAAATAACTTCGCCTCTTTAGAAGACTGTCAGCGACATTGTGCTTACCGCTATACTGGCTTGGCTCCGCAGCCGCCGCCGCAGAGCGCTGCTCCTATCCATCCGAGCGATTGTCTGCTTGCAAAGGACAGTGGCACCTGCTCAGGCCACACACGAATGTACTACTACAATAAGGCTGATGGGGTTTGTCGCGAGTTCTCGTACACCGGTTGTGGGGGCAATCGGAACCGGTTCAGAACGCGATATCAATGCGAGGAAAGCTGCAAGAACTCACAGGTAGGCGTGGCGCCGTTGAAGTTCCGAGCAGTCGTAATGTTGCGCACAAAATGGTTGTAGCGCCAATGACTATTGATAGGTAAGCGAGATATCTTTCCACTAAATAATTTGCGCTATTTTTCGGACAACAGGATGTATGCCAGCTGCCGACCGTCAAAGGCCGCTGTGCAGGCAGGTATAGTCTATGGACCTATGACACACAGAGGGACGTCTGCAAACAGTTCGACTACGGAGGCTGTGGAGGAAACGGTAATCGTTTCGACTCGAAGGTCGAGTGCGAATCCCGCTGCGTCCGCCGAGTGCTACACATAAATGGAACCTCAGCTGATTTTCCCGGTAGGTGGCAATTTACTATATGCGTACGCGAATCATAGTCGGCTGTACAATCCGGGTACAGGTACATCAGGTAGTTTGCATGCAGGTACGAAAATTCGCTGCGTACATGGTGCTGATTCTGTTCGCACCAAGAATCTTGCGAAAACAGCCATTCGTTCTACAGAAAGCAATTAGTGTTACCCTGAAATGAGCTAACTTTGGAAGTTTTAAATATTTACTAAACTGCAATAACTTGACCTTAAATCCAGCACATCGGGTCTTGTCCGTACCATGGAAGCAGACTAAGGATTCTGTCTGTTCTTGAATTCTTGCTGTAATAGCGCATTGTAATGAAACACTGCTATCGCGTAAACTACAATATCGAGGCTGGAAGACTTTAACAACTAAGTAAAAATAAACTTCAATAAAAGACTTAGCCAATTGTCAGCTATGGTCGGTTTGCAAGCAAGCCCTCAGGTAATATGTACCTCCGTTTTGTTGTCTGTCGCCTTGACGCAGATAAGTGTCGATTGCCGAGTGATACCGGCAGCTGCATCCATCGTATGGCCAAGTTTTACTTCGATCTGCGACTTGGAAAATGTCTTCCGTTTCATTACGGGGGATGCGGGGGCAATGACAATCGTTTTGAGACGCTCAATGACTGCGAGAAAGAATGCCTTATTCCAGCTATAGCTGCAGATCGTAAGTGCTACGAAATCCATTTAAAATAACGATACGTTTTTTTTTTCGGGTCAATCGAGTTTCTCGTACTAATATATTTCGGTTTGAAAGAGACCGTTTTCTACAACACTTACAAATTCCCATTTATCCATCTGTCTATTAGCGATGTTAATTAACCCTTTACTTTTGATCATTAAATCAAATTCGAGCGGAACAGGGTGCACGTCGTACGGAACCGCTTACAGGTATGAACTAGCTTTGGTAGAGCGTTTCTTGTATGGATATTCGCTATAATGACGATTTTCCCAGCCCAAAAAGTTGACCACTTTGCCCGCTAGGCACAAACAGTGTTTCTCGTCATATAGAAGAAATAACTGGCCAGGTTGGGTTCCTTTTAGGAAGTGGCCAAATGCTTACATCCAAGTAATTTATTTCATGACGAATCTTTTTCACCATCTGATTACAGTTGTTAACTCGAACCGGGAAAACTCATTGGATGAGTATAGACACACCCCGCTGGTACCACAAAGCGTCCATGGTAGGCAAACAGAAAAATTGTCATCTGCTAAACAGACGACGCAAAGATTAAACTGCTCATTGAAGAGATGAGCATTATAATAATCATTATAGTAACATTGTTTTCATAAATTAGATAGAGATAGCAGTTCGTAATGAACTGACAGCTCATGCATTTCTATTGAAAATAAAGGAATAATGGGCTATCGTTGACGGGCTGGCTTGCAGAGCTATGCAATCTACCATCATCTCCCGGTAAACCGTGCTTAGACAACTCGGCAAATAGCATCACGTACCGATACTTCTACGACACGCACTCACAACGCTGCCTGCAATTCATTTACTACGGGTGCGATGGAAACAAGAATAATTTTATTTCTTTTGAAGTAAGTTATGTCTAATTGGATATTTAATTCGAAGGTCATAGGTCACTCTCAGCGTACTACGTTCGTGCTGATGACGATTCAGTTAGAATACACAATTAGCCATCACGTGTTCTCAAGTACTTCGACGTGTAGGCGGCCAAGTGTGACATGATTTATTAAAAATCGGGGGAAACCATTGGCAGACACTGCTCTGAAACGTAGAGAGATTTCGAATTAAATAAACTTAAAATAAAAAAAATAACTTCGCTTTATTCGACACTAGCTTGTCGTAGGAAAAACTATATTTATCCTTTACGTTAAAGCTAGAAGTGATGATTTTGCGAGCGAACCTTGAATAACGTTGTAGAATATAAAGAGCTGTTTTGACAACGCCATTTTAGCCAGAGATTTTCCGTTGCTTACAACACGCCTAACCGATTCGGCCTGAACTACCTGGCAGAAATGCAAGTCGGTTTGCGCTAACACGCGAGACAGTGAAGCTACGCGAGTTCATCACCCTGTCGTTGAGACCCCTCGACGACCGCACGCTCCATCAGCGGC
The DNA here is from genome assembly GCF_002532875.2 of Varroa jacobsoni. NCBI lineage: Eukaryota > Metazoa > Arthropoda > Arachnida > Mesostigmata > Varroidae > Varroa > Varroa jacobsoni. The sequence goes on from NW_019214255.1 coordinate 64,565, forward strand.
GCCTCATCAGCCATCACCGGGGCATCACGGAAGCCAATGTCCCCCCGATAACTGTGGTCGTGCAGCCAGCTGTCGTGGTATGGGGGAGCGCCAAGAGGTCCTCCCCAACGGATGCGTTCGGTGCCGTTGCAACCATCCTTGTGATGTAAGTCGTTCAGTAGCAACCAGTGATTTAACTGACTGTCGACATAGCCAGGCGCAAATTGAAAACAATACAGGTCAACACAGAAAAAGCTCTCATATGACATTTCGGTCTTGAACCATGATGGATAGAATATCTAGTTTCTCGAAAATGACCGACACCCATGTAGTACTTTTTTATTCCCTTACGTAGATATATCCGTTCTTCTTTTAGGATCTACATTGTAAGCCCGACGAAAAATGCGGTCCCGAACTTAACATAGACGGAAAATATATAGGTGTCTGCAAGCCGACCAACAAACCCGGTCAGTGTCCAAAGCTCCAATGCGCTGAAGGAGGCAACCGAAGAGATCAGTGCAGAGACGATTCGGAATGTCAGGGCGCTCAGAAGTGTTGCGACAATGGATGCAACAGGGTCTGCGTTGACGCTGATGACAAGGTTCGCTCTTCATGGTCAAATTGAAATCGATGCATTGAGGTATCAATGGGTTTGGGTTAAAGGATCGTGTGGTATAAGAGTCTGTCGTAGAAGCGGGCATTTCAACGTTTCTATTTGTACCTTTTGCTACTATCTTTATTAATGCGGCTTCTCGCTCTTTTATCAATCAAAGTGGATACGTATGTTGGTACAGGGTAACACGTGAAAAGGTTCATAACTCAGTCACACTTAGATAGCAAATGAACACACTGAAAGTAATACGGTTATTGAGCATACGCATAAAGTGAATTGACGTATAACCTCTACAGTTAGTTAGTAGGACATCTAGCGCCGTGTGCTACACTTAATTCTATATATTGTTCTCAGGACATAGATGAGGACAAATCTGTTGAGGAGATGATCGCCATCGAAGGTGAACCCGCTGTACTCAAATGTCCAGTACAAGTAGAAGGTACCCCTCGTTGGACAAAGGAAGGTAAAGATGTAGAAGGCGAACGAGTTGATCAACATGAGGAAAAGCTTACTATCGAGAATGTAACCAAAGAGGACGCCGGATTCTACTTATGTACAGATCCCGATGAACCAAAGACGAAGGGAAAAATAGCGCTGAGAATTGCCGGTAATGCTACTTTAGGATTAGGAACACACATGTGTCATCAATATTAATGGATTGGGAGTACGCTAGAGATAATTACAAACGGATTAGAAGATTTTTATTTGTTTTGTCATATACTATTCCTAACCGCTATGGCTTTTCACAGCTCCTCCCCAGATTATCAAAGATAAACCCGTTGTTGAGGCGCCATTAAATACAACAGCAAACCTGACATGTCAAGTTGTCGGAGGTTATCCGCGACCTAGTGTCACCTGGAAAAAAGGAGAGGTTCGTCTTCCTACACGATCTAGCAAGTATCGCCAACTGCCTGAAAACACTCTACAAGTGCGCAGCGTCCGGCCGGATGATCAGGATCTATACCTTTGCACGGCAAAGAATGAGCGTGGCGAAGCCCGATTCCTGGTTGCGCTTGTCATTCCGGTTGCTGGAGACAGTAGGCACGAAGATATGGGCAAAAAAATAGCCAATCAGGTAAGCTAACAAAAAAATACTATAAAATACATACAAAACGTATTTATTAGGTAATACTAATAAACGAATCAATATATATAAAACATCAAATGTAAACGAATCGTATGTAAAACCTAATAATGTACACTAGCATATCTTGGAAACTTTTTTAACTGGACCTGTAACTGCTATAATTTCCTGTGAAATTCAACGGAACTGCATATCAGGCTCCGTATATTCTCGTGCAAAACTCGATGTGTTATGTTTATCTATTTGCCTACGGAATAATACCTGTAAAATCCCTCAAAGTATTGAGGATCCTTAATTTACTCGTTTAAGTGCTACTCTTTTCGTTCAAGGAATACAGAATATCTACACTTTTTTTGGTTGTCGCCTCAGTTCCGTGTTTAATTTCGTGTACCTTTGAGGCCTTCTCCTTAACTAACTTAAGACGCTGAATTAGCCAATATTATAGCAGCTTGACGGTGTATTACCTTTACGCATAGAGGATACTATCGAGTATATCCTCTGGCACAGTAGTTACCAGCATCATGGATATTATGGAAAATATATAAATAAACAATATAAACCGTCATTGTTTCTAAATTCTATTTTTAGGCGAGATCTGAAGCTGGACTTTCATGAACACCGATTCTATCCACAGTCAATAAGGACAACCGTAACCTACGTGTCCTAATCTGTCGCCTAAACATTTCACAAGAACTTTATACCGGAAAGTCGATTTTTCTACCTGCAGTGGAGAAACCATATATAATCATTTTACCAGCTCGATGCAGTGTTTCACAACGACTGGCATGCATTCAACAGCTGTCGAGTAAGTCTTCAACTGGTATTGATCGTAATACGCTGGGTATCCCAGCCATCCCTCATCTCCTTCACTTAGCACTTTTCATAGCAAATGACCCTTTAATGGAAATAAATCAAATGGCATCTGATAAAAATTAGCTCTTAGATGACTGCCATTACATACAAATGTTGACTACCATCAAACATACAGATGCGCATTAAACAGTCAACATTTACCATTTACCGATAGATAATACAGCATACAAATAGACACCTGTCATGCAAAAGTAAGTCTTATTATATATATATATATATATGTGTGTATATATATATATACAGCGTGGATCACACGGAATGCTGCGTTGAAGATGATGGTGATTTATAAGCCTTTTATTAGGACTTGATATGTTAAAAATCGCTATTATTTCCATTCTACTTATGGAAGCATAAGTAGATGTTATGTAAAGGAAAACATTGTATCATGCTTGAAGACTCGCATTAAAAATGTATTTTCAGAAGTAAATCGCTAGCTGACAAATATGTCTCATTGAACCTCCACGAGTAGGACCAGTTTTTCACAGGTATCGTAATTCTATTTATGGAAGCTCCGCTTTTTACTATCCCGTTCGGCGAAAGCATTTTAAACTGGGTATTTGTTTTGGGTTAAATTGGAACAAGGAAAGGGGGGTTTATTGTTCGTTCATGTCACCTTCGTATCAATATGTGTACATACGTTCTTATATTTATCAAATAAAACTAAATTGTGATTTGAATTTGTAGAAGCAGCCGTTTTTGAAAATCCGCAATCTGAAGCAATACTCAACGGGATACGTTCACAGTGATACTAATTATTATAAAAAAGAAATCATAAGAAAGTACTTCATTCACGTTAACATTACGCTCAAAAATGACGTGCGGTAACTATATAAGTGAACTTTCCACATGAAAAATACTTCAACATTGCACAATGATAGAGCTGAAGCTCTGCACTCCTATATATTCTATACCCAAATATTTAAATTTAACTTATGAGATTTCATTTTCAATTTTCTGCTCGCTAGTCGGCTACAGTAACCTTATCCCCTCAATATAAATAGACCTACAAACATCTACAGACCCAAGAAAGACATGGTCGATTTGAATCTATGTCGATATTTAGAATGATGACGCACAGCGTTTTAACACCATTATAAAAATAATTTATTATTAGAAATCGCTCTCTGTATTATTCTCTATTTTTATGATACCCTCTAATACATTGCGCTGCGTCTGCGGAAGCAAAACAAACTCTTCTTGAAGGATGGCCTAAAAGTTGTTTTATGCTTTACAGAAACACGGCGTCCTTCATCTAAAGATGCTTACGAGACTCTAGAAAAAAATATTGCTTCTTTCCGTTTTTATAATTATCGTCAGGCCAAAAATTACACAGCGCCAACTATATTTTATGGTCACAATTCAGTTTGCATCAAAAACATTGCGTTCTTTTAGTTTTGTTGGGTACTAGTGTTCCTCGAATAAATATAATAGCTTAACTAAAAAACATGGATCATTGTTCTTCGATCAACTCCAAATTAAATATTTTTAATTTTCTGCACACGGATGTGAAGAAAGGTATTTCTTGAAGCAAAATCGGCAGGCACAATTTTACAACATCTTTCTATCCTTATTTTTATTCTAACAGCATATAAAGTTAATATTAACTTCGATCAAGCCTTCTTGTCAAATCTCCCTCGCGTTTCGTTCTCAATAAATTCCTACTGTGCAACTAAATAGAATGTTCGCTTAACAACACTAAACATATAAGTAATCATCTCCCTTCTTTATTATTATCTAAGCACAAGTAATTAACTGTGCTTTATTTGTATTTTTTAGCTAACTTGAGCCCCATAACATATCACATTACATAGACAGGTTTGCCTGTAGAGGGCCATAGCTATGCGTGTAAGTTTATAATACTCAAGTTTAATTAACAACAGCTTCCGCAGTTTTTTTTTCATCTCTTCTATTATCTATTTTAAATCTTATTCTCTGGTCAGCTACTTGCTAAAGGAGCAGCTTAGTTACTAATTTTAGATATGCTATTTAGTTTATAATCCTCATGTGGTGCCATTCATTGTCAGCAAAGTCTTTAATAGAGGTTAGTTTTTTAACGCATGGTACTCAAAAACAAATCTCGCATTTTGGACGAATTAACTATTTCGAACGGAACAGATACACTGATTATATGAATATGAAATTAAATTAGTCATATTAAGTAGAAATAAGTTCTCCGACATCAAAGCCTATCGCTAAGCTTTGATGTCGGAGAGGAAGTAGTTTCTGTAGTCGACCACTGCTTAAACAATTGTTTGTATTAGCCTTTGTTTCTAGGCAGCTCTTTCTAAAAACCTCAAGTCTATTACAACTTTTAGAATTAGCAGAAGTAATATGGACCTAACGTTCTACGGTAACATGGAGCACTCTGATTAGCGTCGTAAGTTTACTCAACCTACGCGCATATTCTATATATTTTTGTTTTCGGTCAACAAAAACTTATAGTTCTTTGTTAATACCAAAACATAGTCATGCTTCATTAAAATGCCCTCTTAGATTTACGGATGTTCAACCTGCTGCAGAACGACGGAGTCCTCCCCTAAAACATTACAAAGCTCTTTAAGTCGCTTTTCCATTTGAGGTACTCCCTGCAACTGGCCCTCAATGTGCACCTTTTCCTCGCGCAGGGTTAATCGTTGGTTCGAATCCAATGGCTCCAATCGCCAGCCACCCTCTCCGTCGAACTGCAATAGATGCGTATGAAATTTCCTGTAAATGATACAGTGTTTACAGTTAACACTTGCTACAAAATAGGTGGTTCTTCGATCACTTTTGTGCTTACCTTACCTTAACTTTACCCCGACCGGATGGAGCATTCGAACGGTCCTTGAAGAGATATTTTCGAAGCACTTATTTAATCTTTGCAAGTCCATCAGAAGCAAAAATCCCATTAACGAGCCATCCTGAGGCTACAATTCTGACCATATGCCGGATATACAACCAATGCATCATTATAAAGGTTTGGCATCTAATGAGTAAAACGGAAAGTGTTTAGCTTTTTGTGAAATTTTAATCCCATATAAAACGTATAATCGTATATATTTCGATTTAAAGCATTTATAATAGTTGTAAGTGCCTATTAGTAAACTACTCGTAAAACAAACAAAAATAATCTTGCTCGGTTATAAAATTTTCGTTGTAAGTCCTACAAGCTGTTGAGAATATATATGATCACACACTAAGTCAATGCCTTTGCTCATAATAACTCTCATGCTACGCTGCAATAATCACGTTTGAGGACGTACCATAGGGAAGGCCGGTGCGTAATGGTCAGCAGGGCAATGCCATGATCCTTCGCTGCCTGGTACATTTGCCCCTCAACGTCGATTGACACAGCTGAAGTGCACTCGTCCAACAGTGCAAACGCTGGCTTGTGGTAGAATAGACGGGCCATAGCCATTCGTTGCTTTTCTCCACCGGACAGAATATCCTGAATTGGCAGTAGCGTAAACGAAAGATGTTACTGACCACCTCCTAATAAATTAACTTCTTTGTTTTTGGGTTTTTGGGGGGAGCTTTCTAATAAATTTCCATAAAACTAATTAGATCAATACGAATTACAGTTTATAGTAGACAGCGCTCTACGAGTGAAGTCTTAAGCATCAAGTTAGCTGACGTTAATCAATGATAAGGCAATGAATCAAGCGAACAAGGTGTTCCTTTGTACCTTCCAGTCTCCGACGGCGTCCCAACCTCCCTCACGCGTTACAATGTAAGCAAGATTGACGATCACCAACAGTTTTTCTAGCTGTTGATCTGTAATACCCTTGGAGCGCATATCGTCAATGCGATCTGGATATGTGACCTGGTCGCGAAGGGTACCTATAGGTCAATAAAATCCAACATGAGGTTAGCCCACTAACAACCTTCTCGGAAAAACCTGGCCAAAGTGTTTTTTGAAATTTATGTGGAACGTTGTATAATATTCAGTTCCACAACGGAACTGTTACACAATGTTGTAGCTTGCTGTCTGCTACAAGTTAGCGTTAGCTATGTTATTCTAAAATGTTTTTGTTCTCTTAGTACCGTAAAAACTTACGCTGATGATATTAATCCCAAAGAAAATATTCATTTTAAATGTTTGAATGGCACATGTATCAAGTCAAAAAGCCACAGGCTTAGTTTGCAGAAGCTTCTTCTATACGAGAACGGAAAAATGAATATACATGACTAATTAGAGATGCATGACGATTTCTTCTTGCCAGTCTAATGAAATGCCCATATTGTTAACAAGTGATGTTGTTCAAAGTCATTCATCGCTAGCTCTATCTTCACCAGCACTTGTTTTGGATGGGTCGCTCCAGAATAAAATGAGATGGGTAGAGCTGTTTGTTTAAATAGCGTCTAAGACTAGAGTGGCAGCTGAACACTCGTCCCGTTATCTCAGGCCCGGTTTCCCTTTATCTATGGCAGTCTGTGCCTATTTTGCTTTTATTGGGCCTTTTTTTATGTCATTATACTGCAGCCTAAGATGGGCTTTACAACAAGATCATTAAGTAGCTCCAAGTCGAGTCCAAAATGAGGCGATTCGAGTTATGCTTGACCTTCGTTGGTCACCTTCAGTTTAAAAACCTCATTCCCAGATGCACGGAGGTCTTAGCACCCACAGTCGAATGGTCGTTTGGGAAGTTACCGATTGGCACTATGATAACTGGACCTTCAACCCTACAGATAGTACAAACCTTAGATACAATAGAACGCAAGGATTAGCCATTCGTCAAGGTAACAGCATTTGCTCAAAAGAGATTGTAGCAATGGCGAGAAGCAATCTTCCAGTGTCAAACAGAAATTCTTGCTGAATTTTGAAACTAAGATCCAATATTATTGTGATCTAAAACTGTGATTTTCTAGCTGAACCTGTAAACCAAAGATACATGAATAGGAACGATGCCGAGGGAATATTTTATGCGTGCTCCTGTATTATATTTCTAACTAAATCATTTTAATAAAGCCACGTTATATATACGTATATATGTGTACTCTTACCAAGCGGCATATATGGTCTCTGAGGAATGTAGAACATGTCTTTGACGGGAGGTCTGTGAAGCGTCCCACCATAAAGGGGCCACAGACCGCTTAGTATACGGAAGAGTGAACTCTTTCCACAGCCGTTAGGGCCGGTGATTAAAAGATGCATCTCCTTCGTCATCTGCAAGCGTAAATGAGTTCATAAAAAAAAAAAAATGTATTAAGCCATATTATCAATCGGTGCTGCATAATGTTTTGAACAAATAATTGACAAGAAGTGAATCATATATGATATGTCGCTACTGTATTCACCTTAAAGGTGAGGCTGGGCACGACGACATCACCGTTGGGTGTGACGATTGGTACGGTATCTAGGCAAACTTCATCTCGTGTTTCGCTAACGGCTCCTTGGATAAGCGGCATGCCCTCGGGACTCATCTTAACAAAGGAGGATTTTTCTGCCTTCGATTTTTCTGAAATTTTCATTAGGAAGACACTAAATGCTTAAAATTCAAAGAATACATTTTTGTCCTCACTAAGGAACAGTACTTTATGCCATTGCGGGCTAAAAGCATAAATAAAAAAGCACTTTATCTTTAAAAATTTGGTATGGATATTTAATATCGCTTGTAATGTTCAAAATGCCAAGATCAACGGCCAAGCTTTAATTTTGGCTAGATCATAAAATGAGTGCTGCTAGTGATATATATTTGCCTTCTTCGAAACGGCTGATCCTTCGTAAACAATCAAAAGCCTCACGCTCACAGACCTTCAGAGACTGTCGTTGCCCTAACCGCTATATATTTCTATATCGATCAAATCACTCTATTAGTTTTGCTAGTAAGCGTAACAATAAAATTCCGACAGGCCATCAAGAGAGCCACTCAGGAAAATATGTTCGTATCCTTCGCTTATAGCTTCAGATGAAACAAATGAAAACGAGCTGCATCGTAAGACGCTACTCACCTTCGTCAATGGCAACTTTGTCGTTGACGACATTTTGTAACACGGGTCTTTTATAGCGGCATTCAGACACGTCCTCGAACACCTCGAACATCTTCGCCACTCGGGCTGTGTACCCAGCTAGTTCCGTAATCTGTTCAACGTAAAACAGATCAACATACGTGTACGATACCGTGACAACAGTAATAACGTGACCCCGCTTAAAGAAGCTATTGATTCCATTATCATTATTTTTCCCCTTTGCTTTTTCATCTTCACATCGATAACGAAATCCGCTTAAATCTTAAATATTGCTTCTGGTTACATACACTGAATGGCCGAACAATGGAATAAAGATGCATTCTCTAGGAGGCCGCAAAATCACTCATGTTGCACAGCAATAATCTGTGTTCCTACAGGGAATCACAAAACCTTTACAAAGACGCAATCATCTCTTTTTCATGGTAAATCGACCTACGGCAAGCAAATACTACCATAATCGGCTTTGGGGATACTATTACTAGCGTCGGAAGTCCGCACAGTATACTTCGATATTCTACAGATGGAGAAAAGATTCAAAGCAATCAATGACGGTTGCTGTTCAGAGCATCGACACATCACAAGTCCGCAAATGAAGGGAATAGTTTTAAAACAAATGCTACGCAACATTCGATAACCAGCTTACGCAGGCCATCAAGATAATACGCGTACGGATACAAAAAAAGACGTACCGAAGTTGGTCATAAGCAGTTAATTATGCTACAGGCCGTATCTGACAAAAATACTAGAGAAGTGTATTTATTAAAAGACGATGTAATTGCCATTGCTACACCCGCCCCGGCATCGCATACCTATACGACACGTATTCTTACTTATTATACATATATCGTACTTTACCCAAAGAGAAGCTATCGCAATTTTCAGCAACTTACGTAAATTCTACGTTCATTTATCGAATGCAGGGTACAGCCTGGCAAAACTTTAACACCACAATATTGAAGAAGTTACCTCCCGTCAGTGATGTCAAAATATATATATATACCAAAATAATGGTACTAACGGCCCTCTTAATTATATCATTCTCGATATCTACGATAAGAATTTAGCAGGAAGGAAGTGGCACTGGGGATCGCTTGAAGAGAAAGCGCTTAGGCCATTTGTAGATGACGTTTGCCATTTTTTTCGACGATCGCCGAATCGTACACATAAGCGCGTCCTTTCCAGGTAGGGGCAAAGAAAGACGGGCGAGTCTTCGCCTTTGCAGAAGGCAAAGGTGTCGTAATGAGTTCGAAATGCCACAAAGCACGCAGCAAACAAAGAACAATTAAAACGAAAGGCAATGACAGGTTCCTATAAAAGAGAAAGCGTTTTTGAAATAGGCCAGAAACGAAAAGGCAACATTTGTAAGAGTGGCGCGGACAGATGAGCACGTAATTTATTCGTTTTTTCTGAATCGTAATTAAGTTACAGCTACGCACCAGCTTTGGTCGTTTGATACCTACTTTTTAAGTAGGGATGTACTAGCCGTGAAAACGCGCCATTAACACTTTTCGTCACCGCAGCCAGCTTTTCAGCATTACATAGTAATTTTACTACTCACAGCTAAACTGTCGATGATCCAAGCTAAGAGTCGTTTAGTGTAAAAGTACCGCATCCGAATTGGAAAGGTACTACTTAACCCGGACCAAAGAAAACACTGGGACGTCATATCTTCGAAAATTGATCGCTTCACGTTACAACTTTCGTGTTTGTAACGAAGTGGTTTGTAACGAAGTTTGTTGTGGAGGTAAATTTAAAATCAATGCCTCCCTAGAATCGCTCTGACGCCATCGAATAACCTACCATTTCAATTTTTGTTAACGTTAAGAGTAACATAGGATTATTTTAATTTTATTTATACAACTACCCGCAAAAAGCATTGCTTTGCTAGTTTTTTATTATATCTTTTGGCCGAGTTGTAACTGCATTTTCGTACGATGATCCACCTGGGTAATCGTTGAAGTATAGGTAAACTAGCACATCAACATAAGTTATATGTCATATAACCGCACAAAACATACTGGGATTATAGATAGAAACAAGCCAACAAAAAGGAAACAAGAAAGCTGCTAACTTCTAGTACTCAAGCGAACTACTCATATTTAAGTAAAAATGCCCTCCTCTACTTTTTCCTTGTCTACTGATTCAACTGACGTCTATTGTACAAACGCACTGCGGGTATACTTCATCGGGCATAAACTCTGTTCTATATTCTGATTACGACCATGATGGAATACATAAGCTGGTTAGAGGACTACAAATGTTTTGAATTTTACGTTCGGTACTGAGTAGTGCTCCAGACGGGCGGCTCCCAGCGCGAAACGAAGTATGTGTGCACCCGATTCTGACTTCAGATTACTTCACGTATTTTTTTATTTTAGTAGGCAAATGCGTTAACGTAAAAATACCTCGGGGATAGCTCTTGTTATGAGTGTGTAAATTACCGTAAAGTTAAAACCTGCCATAAGTTCCCAAGTTTCCTAGAAAGTCAATTTTATTCTTTGGCTATAAGTTATCAGTAAGTAAGTACATTTCTTCTTACCTCAATCTTCATAACCCTTATAGCTTTTATACGTCGTACGGTCATACTTGCATATATATATATATATAATATATATATATATATATACAAGCAACGTGTCGCCTCATTTAGGAAATCTAAATCTAGCTGTCTCATATTGAGAAATCTATTATGAGCGTTGAGTAACGAAAATACAAAGCCCACTTATTCTTTTTAAAAATATGGTAGGATAATTTCTATTTGTGTCCATTTATATAAACGTCTTTTTTCTCGCTGCAAAGTCAGAGTAATTCTACATTTCAACATCTTTATGCATACCTCCTTGTAGGAAGACATGAGTCGCTCGGTAGCGTCTCCACCAGCAATTAGCATATTTTTCGTCGTCGTGATGAACTGTGTCCTCGTTGAAATGCCGTCAGCATCGTTCACAACTTTTGTTCCCTATCGTGAAGAAGTATAGTAGTTTAAGCGTACTTTCGTAAACTGCGCTGGCTGGCTCTCAGTGTGAGCTTAGAGAAACGTATTCATGTAAACTTTTTTTCTTACCTTAAATTGTTTACAGGATAACAGACACACAATTAATATGCCCTTTTTTAGATTAGCAAAAGAGGTATATTCGGCATAATAATAACAATGTACATTAAGTTGTGCGTGTATGTGCAATATTTGAGTCAGTTTTAACTCATGCTGGTATACTATGCTCTAGAGATGTGGAAATAAAATTTTAGCTTTTGAAAAAAAGATATATCATATGATTGTACGATATGATCTAAAACAAACACTTCTCTATAAACCTTTTCAAGCGGGGTGATGCCGGTCATAATAGGGAGAGCCACCATGACCATACCGGTGGCTGACCAAAGATATTTCATCAGGAACTGCTCAAGCATGATATACCATAACCGTTGGTTCATAATAGAGGACATTTGACGCACAAGACTGCGATAAGAGCGCTCCAGCAAAGACAGCTCCACCTAGAAGAGATTTATATAGGGGTAGACAAAATCATCGACAGGTCAACAAAAGAACACTAATATTGATTTTGGCTTGAAATCAGCTCGAACGCATTCAGAGTATGTATACATTTAAAAAGCATCAGTTACATTTGTTCATACAAACCTTAACAACGTAGTTTAATAGGCAACTTTTGTGCTATCTCAATTAAAAGTATATCACACTGAGCCATTCGTTCGAGCGTCGTTTTTTTTTTACCTTATCGATAAAAAGATGATACCAATAAAATGAGCACTTACCATGTGGCAGTGATGTAAGTAATTTTAAATGACATTTGACAGATCATTTCTGAATATTGGTACACCTTTGACTATTAATAATACAAATATGGACGCTTACAAAAAGTCAAAATGACACTTTTTCATATTAAAAAACATTTTTTTTTTGTCATTGGTACGGTTTCCGTTCTTAGGACACTATTTCTATCTGCTACTGTTACCAACTTTAAGGAGTTTTCACACGTCGCGTGGTATCATCATGATTTAACTAACGCTTTTTTCAGTTCATAGCTTCATGGCATAGTGGCATTGTATCATAATTTTTCTCTGATAACGAAATCTACAGTTTGATAATAAAGAAGCATTTCATTTAAAAATTACATTTTCTTTCATTTCTAGGCACAAACCTACTTATATTGATTGCGTATATATCTAACAACAGGAGCTCTAATAGAAGCAAAAGGTATTGGTTTTTAGCATAGTCCACGATGCCATCGCCACAACCATTGACAACCTCTCCCGCTCCCACCAATGTAACAATGATAAGAAGGAGATAAAGGTTGCTCCACCATTTTTTCAAAAGCCAGTCGCTTGCTGCGCTCGCATCCGACGCTTCGGTGGGATGACAGATTCGGACGAAAAAAGAAAAGCTCACCATCACAGAGGTCGGCTGATGCGAGAAGTTCCAGAAATGCAAATGCGTAGCGTCTGATCGGCGCTTCGTGGCATTGTAATGCGCAAACCTCTTCCTACAGCCGTTTCTCGTTTACAGAATATATCAGGGATCCTCTATTGATCTGTTCCTAATTACTGCAGCGTTTGGTAAGGAAACAAGACAGGTGTCAGCAGTCAGTCAGCATTAAGTTACGATGCTTATTGAGCTAGCTCTTTTCATATATCCATTTTGCTTATACCACCCAAGAAAGACTCTCGACATCTCCTTTTCTGTCTACATCTACAGAATGATAAAAGGCTTTTATCTTCAATTTGATGATTCATACCTAGATCGACTTAGCATAACTTATAACAACTTATAACATACAACAAACTAAGTAAAAATAATAGACTTCGACAGAGAAGTAAAATAAGATGGACTGTGGTAGGTATGTGCCATCGTTTCTTTTTTATGGCTTGCTGCAAGTCAACATACTGCAACGAAAGAGACGTTAACGAGAGATACAACTTTTCAAGCCGAGAGACCTTTGTTTACGAGAGTATTTCATTGTTCATACAAAGCACTTCGGGTTGGTACCGAGAACTTTTCTCACATAGGTGTATCCGATGAAATCGATTGGTAGCTAAATCTATAGGGTCAAATGAATCTAATGATGACACGAACGAGTTCAGCTATTGTTATATCCATAGCGTATAATTCATGCAATTATAGCATATAACTACCGCAAATAAATTGTTTTAGGATAGTGATTTACAAATCTGCAGCAAAATTTATAGTTGTTAGAAACTTGCCAGAAAATGGTCGAAAGTTCGCATATCGGAACTGACACGGTTCGTCTAGTAACTTTGCTAGGGAAAATAGTGTTAGAGTAAAGGGTCATTATGACGAAAACAACGGCTCAGGAAGGAAGATACCGTCAATACAATTGGAATATATGTATATAGATATAGCGACCGCGTTTGTGTTGCTTTGCAAAGTGATATATAAAGTTGAAATACAGAATCTCAAAAGCTATACGTGTGTCTACGGCGTTTATGGGAGTAATAAAGAAAGTCAGGAATATCAAATCTTCCTACAAGATACGGATACATTATTTTTATTTCCTTAATGTTATCTTAATGCTATTTGAAAAAGAGAAGTAGATATTCCAGTTCAATATAAGTTCATTTATCTGTCGTCCGATACGCGTGAAGTATATATACAGAAAAATTATTTATATCCGGATAACTGTCCGCCAGAAAACATTTGACATACAGATAATTCAAATGTATACGCACCACTTATCGTCCAAAAAATTCAAAAGGGTCATTTAACACGCCGACGGCACATACAGATATTGTCGCATTCTGTTAGCATTAACTTACTGCAATTTTTTATTTTCAAAAGTTATCTCAAAATTCGTTCGTCTATTAAAATAGGTTTCATTAAGTGGATCAACTACTTTTGCACGGCTTTCTGGGATACTCTGTACAACGAGACGTAATTCAGGCATATAAATATGTACAGAAATTAGATACTCGTGCTGCCAAAAAGGATCCGTTGTTTGAAAGTAACCGTCAGCCGAATCAGAAGCCAGAAGCAATAATGCCTTATTCTTTTTATGACAAGTTATGCAGATCTTAGGCGTTATTCAGGTATTTTTTTAAGACTTAATGAAATCAACTTGAAAAAGACTAAGTGTATACTCCCGATCCTTAGAAAAATTGTGTATCTTGAGGCTGTTACATTAAAAAAAAACGTATTTCCGTAGTTACTAAATGGCTGACTTTGATGAACAAAAGGGGCTTCGTACTGACCTGTAAACAGCTGCGTCACAAATGCAGTAAAAATCTAGATGAACTATTTGCGATTACGGTTTCGATAGTATTCTTGCATTTCCACCATCAGCCACGTCGCCTTTATAATGTTATAGTTATGTACGTACAGCGTTTATTGAAGTAACAAGGAAAGACAGGAGTATCAAAGCTTCTTGAACATTTCGTTCCTATATATGCAAAGTACACTCATCATCACGGCGTATAAGATGCAGATAGATTCTTTTATAAGTCTTTATAAAGAAGTCTTTATAAAAGACTTGACATATTCGTTAAGCTTCGGTAACGTTACTTGAAAAATTTTGTGTAATATGCAGTAAATACAGTGGGAATTAGCTTGAAGTTTTGCCTCTTTGAACAATAACGTTTTCCTGTTGTTGTCCCCCCCCCCCTCGATTTCAGCTCAAGGAAGCAACGACATCTTCGTTTCAGTGAAACAAATTAAGCGTCTGTTTTTAAAACAAGGCCTCAGATTATATATATGCCTTCTAAGCCTCCTCATTATACCTAAGCATACATTTGGAAATACTCTAAAAGTCGACATGTTAAACACTACAAATGCCACTCGACAAAAGCTACGCATAATGGGGGCCAAGCTAGAATTAGAGGATACTTTCTATTTAGGCTAACACATTTTAACGCGTTAAAGAGGGGACAGTTATTAAGATTGGCCAGCTAATCAGAGCCACCATTGTCGGATGTCACTGGTTTCGGCGTGGCTTCTCCCATCATCACTGAATCAACATGGCGTTCGGTATAACGTTTTCTGTCAAGCGTTTTTTTTTCTAGATGTGTCAGCCAATATACCTGGAACTCTATCAAACAATTCATAACTCTATTTTTCATTTAGCAAGTATAAACGACAGCTAGGGTCAACAACGCATCGCATTGCCTACCCAACACAGACGACAAAGCCAGCTTTACTTAAAGTAAAATAATTAAAT
>NW_019214255.1:80346-128666 GCF_002532875.2 Varroa jacobsoni
ATATAGGCTATCATTTTAAAGGCTCTGGTGACTATTCGCCACACTAAGGATGTCCCGCAATATAAAAGAGCCTTTTATTGAGTGCGAGCTAATGTGTTTAATGCTTTTTAGCAATTATTTAGTACAGGTGCCTCCACCATACGCAGCAATCCAAAGTTTTCGTATTCTAGATTGAGACATTTCCTTATCAGCAAAAGTACATTCATAAATTAATAGTAGCATATCATCAATGTTCGCTTAAATGAATAAATCAAATGCCAACATCAGGACAGGAAGTTTAGGTTACACATTGATTAGTTAGATAGGTAACATATTTGTCTGCTGATCCTACGGACATTTTGTGGTTTAGGTTTGACTCCGGTCGTAAGACAGTTCCATTTCTTGCTGGAAGTCTAACGGAATTAGGCCTAACGGCGATAGGGGACATAAAACTCCAAGCATAGTAACTAGTTTTCGAGGCGACATCTTTCATTTCAAGTGACACGATGAACAATTGAAGTGAGATACTATTGAATAGATTGGTAAGTTAGAAGTAGCTGTTTTCCTGCATTCCTTAGGACAAAAACAGATTCGAGGAGAGTAGCACCACCTAGAGGGATGCGACGTCATTCTTGACGAGCTAGATTCAGGTACTCGAAATTTATGGTCTCAGTGAACATATTTACCTCACCATCGCGCATTTGAATCTTTTCCCATTCGGAAACTATGAAAACGTCAATAGTTGTACCATGCTTTTGAAATAAAAGTTATAATAAATAAAAGAAATAAAAAAAAAAAGCCCTCTGCATAGTTTATCAACCATACGCAAACGCAAAGAAAGCCACAGTCAATAGAAGCTCCGATATTCACTGCTCCACTGTTAGACTATAGATTGATGGATACAATTCTGATAACAAACATATTTACATTGACAACTGTCAAAACTTCTACGAGACCAGAATAGAAACATTTGGACAAACAGCTTCTGCAATTATGGCTACCTGCCAAACTCAAACAATTTATAGAGTCACGCTCAGGCTCCTCGCTGTAACTGCAGTCACGTAAAAGACTGCCACTGTGCAATTACAACCCCATTCGCTCGTAAATAATCATTGGAGGGACTCGAATAAACAAAAATAGACGAATATATATATATATATAAAGCTTAAAAAGCAACGGTAGCAGACGAGCTAAGGCCGACTAATAGAGATGCTTAAGGTGCAGCGAAAGTCAGAAATCATCAGATAGGTGCCGTTCTTGACTAAAAAACAATCAGGTAAGATAACAAGATATTTCACACTTTTGGGAATCCTTATGTTTTCTCGTCATTCTCTGTACGTTTCAGAACATAGGCGCATTATACCGCTAGACTTTTTCGAATAAGTAAATCGTTTGGAGTGATACGCGCCTAAACATGCGATTCATTAAAGTAAACGGCTAGTCCAATGATTGGATCAAGTTATATGTTGAGAACAAATGTATACTTTTAGAAGTCGTTGACCAAAAAAAAGTTCTGCTCAAATCGCCAGCAACGAGAATGCCAACTACAAGGAAATCCGTTTGTTGCGTATGGTTTTGGCATAAATGCACTGATATTTACTAGACAGAGGAAAAGTATGCCGCCGGGTGCAGTCACTAGCTGCTAGGCTCTTTATATCGGTATAGGCTACTGTGATAGTCAAACTAGCGACACACACGCTTAGAGGAATACTTCAGAAAGGCTACCGATATGTCTCACACTGAAACTGCTGTCTAAAACGTGACTCACACTCTAGAATTTCAAAAGTGTATGAATATATAGAATGAATTATATAACGTCTATCATTACTAACATAATTCCCATTTATGCTAGCGTATATGCCCTCAAGTTAGGATATCGGAAACTGCAGGGCCAAAACTTCCCAGTTTATAAAAGCGGTCTTCCAAAACCAGTTATTGCCCGCCTCGTCTTCTAAATGGTCCCGTTAAGAATAATTTTTTTAATTTCTTCCGCATTGTTATATTGCTTTGTCCATGTTCTCATTGTCCAATTCTACTAATACGTATCATCTCTATTATAAATATGACATATGCAGGTATTTCATTATGGCGCTATGAATAGCAGGAAGTGGGTAGGGCATTGACATCGATGCCCTTTCCTGTAAATCTTAGTTTCTGTATTTGAATGAAACGTTAATAATTTTTTTTGTAAATCTACTCAAATAGATATCTCTAGGAAGCAAAAAAGAAAGATCGGTATCAAGCTCATAGATTATCGTTTGGTTTGACTAACCTTGTCACCGCACTTCTATGGGCCATGACCGACTAACTTTCTCTGGCATTCGTTTGGTTGATACAGAATGGCAGACGACGCAGAATCATTCGATGATTGGGAATGAATCGTGAAGCAGACATAGCTAGCGCTATATGAATGTTTCGTCATAGGCACATCACCACCTTCTTGATCGTGATACTTTCTTTATTTATAATGTCAACTGTCTCTTTTGTTATTTTTATTAGATACTACAATTTAGAATTTCGAATTACAGACTTTACGGCCTTTATTATAAACTCGAATTACGGCTCATGCGTGCGCATAAATACTTGTCAATAAACACGGTTATTCTGGGGAGTTTAATTAAACATTCTTTGGTTACTTATCTTTCATATTGTCACGTTGTAATATGGTAGTAAACGTCATAGTGCCTTTCACTGCGGGAATTTTCTCCAATTGCCAGTTTTTCAAACTACATAAATACATAAATATACCCAATGTTCTATCTGTCACCTATAGAGTCACCACTTATGGTTACTCAAAATAGACAAAAACTTTGCAGGCCTGCAAAGGGCAACCGTTTCAAGCTTTACGTACTGGAATTATGATCAAACATAACAAGAATCTTACTGCTAATCATATTTGTTCAAAATCCAAAAAAAAAATGCGTATCACTAGTACGCACGTCCGCAGCCCCAGATTAATTGACCCATGTCTGGAAAGTAAAACCTACATTCTGCATCTATATCCATCAGGTTAAGTTTTAATACATCCGTAACGTGTTGCGCCGTACTAGAAAATTTCCGCACCTGTAGCTAGCCGTCATATTTCAAACCTCTATCTAAATAAGATCTCTAGAGACGAGTCAATCGAGAGTTATCAAATCGCGTGACAGTTGTAGGGGTCAAGTTCCAACTAGTCGCTAAGTGACAGTTCTATTTTAACGATGTTAGTAGATGTACGTCGCGCATTTGATTGAGTTAAATCACTACTTGGGGGAGGGGGTGAGAACGGCAAACGTAAATTGTTATTAACAACGAAAAGTGGTCCAACTAAAACGAACATAACAAGACTTAGACACGGTGACGGACGAGCGAAGGGTGGCCGTTTCAAGGCCATACCTGCATTGGGCCACCCGAAAATTCATCAGAACATATTTGATACGCAGGCTTCCCTCTATCATAAAGTGTTTCTTCTCTTGCTGCAAAGTGCGAATAAGTGACGGGTTATTTAAAATGATAATTTATTGCTGAATATTTTCTAAATTGTTCCGAACAAAAAAAAGTAATTCTACTAAAGACCAGAGGCCCTTATATGTCGATAAATAAGTACCTTAACGGCAAAAAAGAACTAAAGCAAATCTCGATAAGGCGCCCCAAATTAATAATTTAATGAGCAGTCTGCGCAAGCAATCTAATATCCTGATCAGATTGACGAGCGAGCACCGTGAACTATTTATGCCTTATGATTTGATTTAACGGCACAAGCGTCCCTCATTGCGCACTGTACCTTAATTATCCTTTTTGTGGAATAACGCTAATATGTCTGTTGTGCTGTGACCTCTAAGCAAGATGAAAGGGTTGTCTGATTTCAATACCTTATACTGTAAATTATTTTAAATTAGTATAGCCATCTGTAATCCAGATATGTTGCTGTGTTCATTTCCTGTGCCCCTCTTATATTGGACGGGCGCGCAATTTTCAATGGCATAAGCCTCGTTTGCATTTGATTATGACCAGGGCTTCCCACTTATGGCCATTGCGACCTAACAATAATGTGTACAACAATTATTAGACTGAGCGGAGTTTATTGGCAAACAGTAGGACTTCGAATTAATAGGCCACTCGTGATACGACAGTTTATTAGAACGTTGCGGCGTTACGACGTCGATTCACAACTCATTAACTCTATTATGGACCCACGCAAAGATATACGGATTTTCACAGATTTGATCGTATCTCCAGAAATCACAAATGGCTTTCCACTTTTCTACCCTTCCTTAAAAACACCATAATAACAACAGTAACAATATGGGTGGTGTTCCTAGAGATGATGAATATTATAGTTATATTGATATGGGCGTTTTCTAGTACGACGGTATAGGCCTCATCTTTATTTTTAGTAGGTTTAAGTATTGGCCCCTGAAGACAAAGAGGGACCCGGGTAGCAAACCACTGATGAAAACTAATACGATTCGTTTTAACCAGGTATGCTAATAGGACTCGACACAGTATCTGTAGACCTGCATAGTTTTGCAATGACCCGATAAACAAATTCCGCCAAAGAACTGTTGAGTACAAAAATTTATTGCTAGCATAGTAGATAGAAAATTATGAAGAAAATTAAATAACCTGCTGAGCCATAACTAAAAACAAACTTATATGAACTAAGAAATACTTAACAAAAAGTTGGAATAGAGCCAATATTTCCTATTTATAATAAAACTTATGATACCTACGCCTTTGTTGCGTCCATTGGAGGAAAGAGACTTTTCTATCCGAAACTTCCTAAAATCCTAAAAACTACTCGCACTTCTGACCACGGATTTTTAGGTTTCAAAAGTAATCTTCAATTAGTAATTATGTCATCTGAGTTGATCGTCTTTCGACTCGGTGACAGGCTATATTTTAGCGCCTCAGCGCATATTGACCACCTGTTGACGATGGCACTAAGGAAAAAGGCTTTTGCCAGCTAGTTAAAAAATACTTTTAAGTACATCATACGCGCTGTGAGTAGGATATACCTAAAAGTATTTTTATTTAAATAGAAAGTATTTTTGGTGCGAACTTATGCTTTAGAGACTATAGAATATCGTTGCCTCACCATCGCTTGCACATATATGTCAGGAAATACGTTTGACACATTATCATTATTGACAGTCTGCTATTTTAAAAATTTAAAAACAAGTACCTTTAAAAATTATTGCTGAAAATGTGTAATACAACGATTGTATCGTTAAGCTATCTTCGAAGACAAAAAACAGTCTTCCATGTTTACAAAAATTTGGAAGACAATATTTAGTGAGAACAATTCGTCGTCCTTCTGCTTAGCAGCCGTTTAGGACATTTATATGTCTTCCTTTATAACCAACCAGCAACGGTTAATATATACTCATTTAAAGTGCATGCCGTAAGCTTTTTTTTAATGGTTCCGCATGTCATTCTTTTCTTCCAAGTTTTAGAGTGTTTCTCCCGAGCTTCATTATACTGCTACAAATGAAAATAGTCAGGACAATTTTCCTAGCCCAATTTTAATGCTTTATGATTTTATCGAGCAGAAAAACATTCGTTTGGAATTGGTCTAATATAGCTATCATCTATCGAAACCAAGAGACTCGGCCTTAAGATTCTCTTCTGTTAATAGACTTAATATATGCTTTGGCTTAGGCTTATTAAATATGTTGGCTACCACACGTTAGATAGACAAACCATATTAAAAGACATCTCTCGTTTCAAATTTTGTGTATGTATTAATATACAAATTATTTTTATAATTTTATAAATATTTATAAAATGAGGTTTTTATTTCATATATATTTATAAAATGCAGTGACGTACCTCGTGTCCTCCGTAGAAGGCAATCTCCTCAGCATTCGCGATTAGCCGGGAATGGACAAATCTTAAATAGGCTTTTCGTCTGGCTTCTTCAGCAACCATCTTGCCGAATTTCGGTGTTACTTTGCGCAAGATCAGGCCTGTCAAAATTACCGAACCAGTTGCTACGGCTGGACCAGGAAGGCCGTGAGCGCCCATTTCGTTGGCCATTTTGAACAAAGTGAGGGTGATGATCAGGATGTCCAGTAGCGGCTTAGTAATGTGCGAATAGAGATGCGCAACAGATGTTGCAAACGTCGTAATGTCCTCAGTTAAACAATGATCAGCATTCTCTAAGCGAGAATCGAGATTTGATACTCGGTAATATGTTTGATTTTTAAAATACAGCGAGTACGCGTGCTTTACAAGGCGACTTCTGAAAGCAAGAGCGAGTTGACCTTCAAGAAAGCGGATAAGCGAATTGATAAATGTTGCGGGAATAGCTACTAACAGCCACTTCGATAATTGGACGCCAAACTGCTGCAAGTCTCGACGCACGATATATTTTACCACCTGGCCCTCCAGTCTAGCTACATAGATTGAAAGGAAGGTTCGTGAGATAAGCGACATTGTATGCATAAGCAGAAGGGCAGCTTCTTTTGAATGTACCGACGGAATCATGATATTGATCAACGAGAGAAGTCTCGTGAGAAATTTCCTATCGAATCTCTGAAGTACCGCCTCAAGAGCTGACTGTACTGCGGGTTGCGCTGCAGTGACCTTCTGTAACCGTTTGAGTTCATCATCGGCCTTTTCGACTAGAGCTGAACCAGGTTTGCTGTTGCTCTGCTCGTGTCCTGCGCTCTGGGCAGCCCTTCGCGCAAGTGGATAAAGAATCCGGGCACCGTACAGTGCCATAAGTGCAGTGCACAAACCTCTGGATAGCGTCTCCGTCGGTATTCCGGTTTTAGCTGAAATGGCAGTCAAAAACTTGCTGAAGTTCACCATGATGGCTCTTTGTATGCAGCGCCCCGTTACCTTGTCCAAACAAAAGCTCTTTCAAGTCTGTTTCTTTAACTTGAACAGCGTATGCGCTCTGCCCAAGCTGTCCCAAAAAAAGGCAGGACCTAGCTACACATCAGATAGACGAGAACAATGCCTAAATGACGCAAGTACACACACACGTACACACTTAGCGGACGGTCTTCTCTAACAGTAACTTTTCTTCACTGGTACGATATACGAACTGCGTGGACAATGAGATCGCTCACTGATCTGCTGTCACCGGGGTGCCGTGTAGCTTGTTCCCGTACAGCATGTGCACGGGTAGTCGTAACCCTTTACTGATCGCTAGATATTGTTGCCTGTCCGGCGATGGACACTGAGGTTGCGTCGCACAACGGTGCGTCTCCGTAACGTAAGCCGCCTTTGGCCTCCACCGCCGTTGCTGCTGCTCCACTCTCAACGAAATGACAGCTCGTAACAGTCGCCGTCGGACCGAGTGGGGCATTGGCATGTAAGTAAACTGCAAGCAACGTTTGCGGCGTAACTTGCTCGTTCGACTCGCTCAATTATAGCTGCTACGCCTGGCGCGACCGTCACAGCTTCGTCTGCCGCTATTAACAACGCGACTCATTGCCTCCACGAAAAGAACGTGCTTGTACCAGTTCATGTTGCTGTAGCCAGCGCTCGAAAAACTTTGTCTGGCTGCCTATCGCCTGCTATCCACTGCGCTTACCATTTATTCCAGCGAGCAGCTACAGCGACGGGTTGCAGAGTGGCAGCGGCTGGCGTTTGTTAGTGCTGTTGTAGAAGCAGCAGTCATCCCATCCAATGCTTCTGCTTTGCCACAGTCTTTGCCCGGCTGCCGGAACAAGTCGTCGTCGTCCAATAACAAGTCACCAACAGCAGCAGGTGCAAAGCTGGTGCTCGTTATGGTAGAGAAGAGTCGACGGCTCTAAGTGACAACTTTGTCTCTGTTCTGCGATCGCTGGTCGAGCCGCACGTTGATTTGACCATCTCCACCTTTCTTCTACTCTTCGCCAGCGGCTGCCTTTCGCTTCCTATCGCCAAATGGTGTTGATGTCGTTGCCTGTATTTTGCTTGTCTACGAGCCCCATGCAGCAAAATCCTTGCCACAGGTGAGCGCTACCGCCAAGCCGTGGTAAGAGCAAGCAGGCCAATCTGTGCCCCAGGAGCTTGATTCGTGACCCAAGTAGAAACAGTAAATCGGGCCGCTTCATAGAGGGTGGTGTGGAGCAGTAACCATATCCATATAGAAAACGTAACCGATCAGAAACAGTAACAACAGCAGCAGCAGCAGCAAAACCGGCAAGAACGGCCACTTAGTTATAGCAAAGAAACAGGTCGAAAGCACAGTTTACTTTATTGGCTTCTCGAAAACATTATGCAACCTATTCAATGCGGATGCACAAGCTCTGCTTAACATTTTTATTATTTTTAGAGTTCGTGCATTTTAGCCTAAAGCCTTCGTCCTTTCCGATCACACAATCGGGTTAATTTTATCCCACCACAACGAACGAACGAGCGAGCGAAAGATCTTTGTTAGCTTGTTTTTCCAACGTTGGTATTTGCAAGACGATCAAATTCAACAACATTCATTATAAGCCTACCAGCCATGTGTAACATAGATAGGTGGCGCTACTACTCTCTGTGAGAATCAGCTGATTTTTACTTGTATTCGGCTGCTTTGGCTTATGCTGCAAACAGCTGATGTGTCAACAATAAAGATGGCGCCGTCATTGTTGTGATCGTTTATTGTCCAAGAGGATATTGGGCAGATTTTCAGAAAAGAATACGCCGCATTGAGGCTGTTGTTGTTGTTACTATTTTTGTTAGCATTATGTGATTTGCTCACCCGATTCAACTAGAAGTTTCCTAATGAGCGCAGAGCATACAAAAGACAAAATCTGCCAATCGAGCGTCGACTAGTGCGTCCGAAGCCGACGTCTGCAAGTACCAAAGTGGTTATCGTTTTTGGGCTCAGTGGTGACAAAAACGTACGCAAGACGACTATAAAATTCGAGTATCGTGACTCAACTGACAACGAGTATCACTTATCAGAGTAATAGCCTTAACAGCAGCTCTGTCTAAGGAGATATTGTCAGAGTGCTCTCCCCGTGGAGGCCATGGAGGCCACACTGGTGGAGGGCGTTGGAGACGAAGTTTTAATTGCTTTCATTGGAGTTTTGGCACTGTTCGTCGTCATTGTAATTCAGGTAGAAATCTTTACTCTCTTTGTCTATTCATGTAGCATACATATCTGTCACAAGGTGGGTAATTCATGATCTAAAGCTAGAAGTGTTTCAAGTTTTACATGATTTAGCGAGTTGTCAGTCATTTGATTGGCAAGAAATATAAGAGTTACTTTTGTTTAAGATGAGTCACATTATCAATATTGTGTGGGCACAGATTTTTGAAAATTACAAGCCTATCTCTTAATTTCATGTACGAATGATACTCATAATGTTTCAGCAGGGCGATTGAATGCGATTGGTATTGACCTATATGAACGTGGCACGATGTATCAAGATTAATTGTATCAACAATACGATATACCACGTAAAGCCCCAAGCTTCTATTTACGTATTTACTTACGTTTCAACTAATCAAACTTTACTAGACAACGTACTTTAGCTGTATTCATATAGCCGTTTTACACGCTTACATAACAGTTTGTTGATGCGGCCCCGCGCGATATTTGTTTTTATTGCAAACGGCTGTACATTTGACAACAACAGTAAACAATTACGCTGATGCAAAAAAAAACATCAATTTATTAAGAATAGCATTTCCTTTTTTCCATTAATGATAATGTGCTCTTACATGTAAATAGATGAGTGGTAGTAGTGATGATGACTAAACCGATGACAACTTCACAAAGGCCGCTTTTTAGTGTCTATCATTTTTATATGGATTGTGTGATCAAACTATTGCGCTTCTAATTTTGGCATTTACCTCCTTTATTTAGTGGACAATCTCTCAGATATCGGAAATTATTCGGCCGATAGCAGAGACGAGAGTGAGCGATAACTCACGGGACACTACCGAAAGCACAGATCAGCTGTCTGTTCGTTGTGCTCTAGTGGAATCAAATCAAATACTATCAGAAGAAGGAGCCGAATCTGAGGCGATACCAGAAGGCACCACCGAAGTAAGTTCTTTTAGGTATGAGTTTTTTTTTCGTTTTCTCTTGATTTCAGCGATATGCTGATACTATATCTATTCTATACAAATAATAGTTTATGATATACCTGCGTGTAATTAGGAAAAACGTAAATGTAACGGTTAAAAAATAAATACTGTTGTATTCCAGATTCAAATTCGACTAAAATATTTGAATGACACAGAGCGGAACGTAGAGTGTACTCTCAGCACGAATGTGGGTGCTTTCAAAGATCGGTTTTTTCCCGAGGAACGGGAAGCTGGCAAGGTATCGTATTGATACAGGCGAATTCGGAATTCCCGAACGTAGAACAATACAAGCCTCGTAGTTGAAATGTCAGACGATTAATCCAATTCAAATCTTAACATTTGTACGAAAGAAAGTTGTTATAAACATTTGCTTTTTACATATATTTTCGAAAATATATGGCGATAAAATATTACAATAAGACTTATAAAAATTAACCGTAAGAGTACTTTTCGCAGTGTTCGTACCATCAATCAATCCCAAATTGTAATATACTAGTGAATCTTTAAATAACTGGCTCAGTATATAAGATTGAATTAACTTAAGAGAATATTAACCACGTCAAAAGCCGGCAACTTTACCACCTTACTTACCTCACTGCGAAAACGCAGTTCTACATTAAAGTAGTTCCTAATTTATTTTACAACTGACGCCTTTTTCAAAAAGCTGCTTTTATGATAGAAACATTATTCGAGGCGCTTAAAAAACTGAATATTTCGCAGATGATTCGGTTGATCTCGTGTGGAAAGTTGTTACATGACGAGTCGCTTTCGTTGCGGCATTTTGGAATAACCGAAGCAAATAACGTTCTGCATGTCCAGATCTCGAACCCGCCAGTTGTTATGACGGCGCAGGTTCAGCAACAAATGGTAAACATTCTATGTAATATTGCCTTTATTTCTTTTCGTTGTCTTACCACAGAGGAAATGGTCACAATGGACATTACTTTCTGCCATCATTGATACTAAGGTACAGTCCGATATTCTGCCTAAATCCATTTGTGGCTAGTTTTCGTTTAAACTGACACTTAAAACATTGTGTAATTAATAATCAACGCGTTTAGACAAAACTTAAATATTATATCAGTTCAGTCGCCGTCATCGAAGCGAGCAACTCAGAAGCGTTGGCAGACATTACGTGCTGTCTTCGCTATATGGCCAATGACGATTAGAAAATATCGAATTGAAGATCGTAAAAATTAACTACTACGAAACATATGTGACAGTTTATTAAAAATGTGCTCTAAACTTTTCTCGTAAGGTAGACTGTACATATTTCGTACTTCGAGTGTGAAAGTCGTATTGAATATATTATATTTGGATCTGATTCGAAAACGAGGAGCAAATAGCGGATAAATTCAAGGCGCACTGTTACTTCTGCTCCTATAAATTTTAGGCCTATCGTTTACTTAATGAGTAATGTTAATAAAAATAGCGTTTCTTTTTCCTCAGGCCTCGAACGTATCGCCTGTCGTCTCCCGATTAGAGGCGAATATTGCTTCTCTCGCATATCTCGTACTTGGTGCCATGCTTGTGCTATTCTGGTTAGTTGTTTAATAACGGCCTTTTATTGAATGTAGCGATAGCTGAAGCATAATTCTATTGTTATTGAAGGGAAAAGTTGGGACAGAAAATGTATTGAAGGGGTTTGAGATTCAATGTCTGAAAGCAACGTATAATAATGCTTGTGTATCCCCAAACTGCTCTGAGTCATTGAATCGGATCGTTTGTTGCTGAGGTGGCAGCCAGTGAATCAAAATGGCAAGAGCAGAGTGAATGCGTTAGATGAAATCGAACAGCGCACGCGCCGTGTAATGTAGCTAGCAAATGGTAATGTATACGTTACTATGAAAGTGGCATCAATTGCCACAACTTGAATGGGACACTTACTTATCGTTACATAATGACGTGTTGCTCTATTGATTTCATTCTAGGTACGTGCACTTTCAGTACCGTGACCTGTTCACGAACTCTGCGACGACAGCCCTTGTCGGCATTTCCGGCTTGTTCTGCGTTTTCGTGTTTGCGCCTTCCCAACCACTGCCATTATATTTTCACACCGTAGCACAACAGCTCGCTCCGGAAATCTAATTGATGTTAAACCAGTTTGTCCTGAGCCTCCATCTTACCCCTCGAAATGCTTAAAAGTTTTTTTTTTGTAATTACCTCAGCACTTTCTTTAACTGTTATTATGATGATTTGCCATTACGCACCAAGCAAGTCAACGACAACGATAAAAGTGACAAATCATTCATAGACTTATACGAAGCCACGACCAAAATAAGATAATATATGTTCAGCACTATTATATGCTTCGATTTCGAAACGTAACTACTAAAACGCAAAATATAGGCATATTAAGTAGTGGCAATTTTCAGGGCAATTGATCGAGGCGCAATGAATTCGTTAGAACTGAAAGGTTTGTAGCAGTGAAGGGCACGTGGACAAAGTCATGGGGAATGCGCTAAAATATGGCGGATAATATTGCATGAGTATGGTGTCAAAGCCATCCTTCGACTGAGATTAAAAGGAGACACATTTCCTTTAGTAAAAGTTGCCAGTTATTTCGAACGGCACCCATCTACCGTGGGACAATCATTTGTTTCTGTGGATCTGCAACACGATTTCTGTCATATCGTGGCTGCAATATCCGGTGAGCGGCACATGCCCCAAGAATTGATCGGAATAAATGTTTGCTGGAAACAACATAATTGAGAATTTGAACTGATTTCAGAATAATCTGATTGTGACTAACGTTATCTCGACGGTGATGAGGAGGCGTAAAAACATCGGAATGATACTGTCAGTTTGATTTCAGAAGACAAGCTAACCCACCTTCCAAAGACCAGCAAAGTCGGACGATTCATTCACATGTTCTCCTTTAGGTTAGCCAACTTGAATGCTAGTAAAGTTGTTTGTGCAGATTTGTCAATGTCTATATATATATATATATATATATATATGTATATACACATTGACGGTTGAAGGCTTTTCTGAGCCATTCTGAGAAAGTATTGCAAAGTAAATCCGTTTTTTTGCACAAAACTGAGTTAATTTCTATGAAAGATGATTGTGACTATTTCTAACTTTTATTGAATTAAACGGCTAGGATTAAGAATTCAACCTAGGGACAGATCGAGGATTTTGTGTGCCATGTTAAGCTGCGCCACAAAACGACTATCGTAGTTAAAAAAAAACATCAGCAATAACACTAGTGGCAATGACAGCAACAATGCAACAAGTGTGTCAAATTATTTTTATTTTATTTTACGGTTATCCTTGTTCAATAGCTTTTATCAACTGAACTAACTTGATCTGTACTCAGCGATACACACGCATATGAGTGAAATAACAACAATGCACACGTTAACTGAAGACTGGTTAAGCATTTTGAAATTGGCGATTAAAATAGTCGTGGTGATCTGCAGCACTTCTCTGCAAAAGCACCCGGTGGGCCCAGTCGGCCTGCGCACAGCAAATAATAAGAAAAAAAAAGAACTTAATAAAATTCAATCAGTCAGAAAGAAAGCTACGTTCGTTATATTTTTATTTAATTCTATGAGGACAACCATTCAACTTATTGTTAATTTTCTTTCACTACCTTTACTGTCATTTGTGGTCAATAACTAATAGTCATTCCTAATCATAGTTTTTCAGCGTAAACATTGGGTCCGTGTAAATCCGCCAAAAATCTATAGCCACTCTAAGTATCTGTCCCCGATGAGACCAAAGAAACCTTTGAACGCGTTATAATCGGAGAAAGTGATCATGAAGAACATAGCACTATTGAATCAAGCCTTTGCATTTTATGATGACTTCTGTTAATCGAAGTTACTTAGAAGAACACTTTTTGAAACGGAAAATGCATCGTACAGACCAGCCTTCACCTGATGGCCTGGAAAACCTATTCAGTGCGTCGCGCTGAAAGTGGAGAGTTCTATTAATTTGATCTAAGTGATAGTCTCCAGACGATATCATTATTAAACGCAAGATGACGTAGGGCAAACTGGTCCATGTGCACCAGTTTGATAACATAACTAGAGTTGCTTACGATAAGTCATCTGTGGAAACACGGATAGTAGATTATTTGGATTCGTGGCATGATGTTCCTCCGAGAAAACACAATCATGTCTCTTAACTGCCTTCTGTCTAGTTTTTAGGGTAAAATTCAGCTTCAAAATGGAGCTTACGAAAAGAAGCCGAAGATCTAAAGCAACTGAATATCGCTGATCAGACCGCATTAAAAAGTGGCTCCACGTATGTATCTAATCAGGCAAGTAATATACTATTTGAAAAGATATAAGAAATGTGTAAGTATTGTATTACCTTGTTCTTGGTACGGTCTTAATTTGCATGCGATTCTTATATTGTACAGGGATTGTAATATGATGGAACTAAGATTATAGATTATAGATAGTATTATTTAAATACTGAATTGAAATTACAGTTAGGGAATAGTTAATATCAGTCTAAATTATAGATGCGGGGTTCTTTTTAATAATCGTGTATTATTCATGCACAAGAAGCATGCACGGCACACCTGAAGCAATCCTCCGCGCGCCTCTTACACGATTTCGTGAACTATCTGAACGTCCCGAATTTTACGTACATTCCATTAGATGACTGGCTCCCAGCACCAAACCAAAGTGTGTTTATGCCTATATTTGAACCTACACCATTATGCGTCCCTAACATTAATAAGGAAATATGTTATATGCTAAGCTATAACAATAATTCTCTGTGCTACATACAGCAATATTGGCGGGCCAATTTTCTAACGCGCGGAAGCTGGGTTTTACGGATAAGTTTGGCGCGAAGTGTGTAATCTGAGTGACTCGTTTAGTGACTGTTTTCGAAGTAATTTTCTAACGCAATTTAAATACAAGAGTGAACAAGTTGTCAAATCGGGTAGTAGTTCGAAAACCTGGAAGTGAGGACTGTTCTAGTTCTGGCTTTTTGCAGTAAATATGCCGGTCAGTGAAGCCCGTTACGCACACTGTGATGGCTTTACTGAGGGAGTACGTTTTAAAGAAAAGTACGTTAATTTTTTAATTGATTTCTATTTTTTTTTTCTCTACGAAGTAAGTATGCGTCGAACTTGGCTCACGTTTAGTCGGTTTATTGCAAAAAATAATCATGGCTTTTCCCCTAAAGTGGTGCTACGAATGCGTATTTGCGTACGGCGCTGCTGCATTTTAGTGGATGCGTTATCCTTTGTTTATTATCTTTGTTGTTTAGTATTATTTTAACCCTTTGAGGGTATAAGTAATATCGCAGTTAAAAAACTGGAAGTCGAGTACGTTAAGATACAGGTGAAGTCTGTTTAAGAATACTTTAGGAACACGGATATATACAAAACTTGCAAATAACAGAACTACAGTTTAATTTTGAATTTGAACGAAA
Source organism: Varroa jacobsoni (assembly GCF_002532875.2). Taxonomy (NCBI): domain Eukaryota; kingdom Metazoa; phylum Arthropoda; class Arachnida; order Mesostigmata; family Varroidae; genus Varroa; species Varroa jacobsoni. Next base: position 95,728 of record NW_019214255.1, read on the forward strand.
GCTTTTTTGTCAGTGAGTTCTTATCTTTTTCTGAGCAGACCTGTTGATATCCGCTTGAGAATCACCTCTAAGTGAGATTACACCTTCATTTAGGGAAGCTCCTTATTCTGTGAAAGTTTTGCTGGGCTTTATTGAAGGACTATAATCTTCTTTCTGTTTCGTAAACTACTTTGTCATTTGCTCTTGGTTCAATTAGAACGATATTTCCTTTTGAAAACAGTATCAGTCATACCAGATATAATAAGATATGCTTAGATCCACTTTAAACCATGCGGTGCCCATTACTCCATTCTTGTAAGGATGCGCACTCAACCCACTACCACGTAGCAACAAGGATGTCGGAATCGAAAGCAGACAATTTGTCGTCGGAATGGTTTTGATAGTACTTTGTGTAACCAATGTAATAGCTATAGAAATAACAAGATTAATCATAATGGACAGTTACGTTGTAACATGTGGAGCGGACGGCGAAATGCGTATCTGGGACGCTCAAACTATCCTGGAAGAAGGTCCTCTCAGCATCACTTTTGGTAGCCACTGCAACTCCGTCGTTGTACAGGTAGGCATCTGCTTTGGAAATACAACAGGATCTCGAATATCTATGGATAAGCGAGTCACCCTCGATCTGCAGCATACTCAAAAGCCATGAAGTCGCTTGCAAGCATTGCTGTGGATGAACATTGTAAACCATATTACTCTCGGGACTGTTCTCACATGTGATGACCGCTTTAGTGCGCTAGCTACCCTTTTCTTAAATACAAAAGAGCTGTTCACAGCCATTAAAGAGTCGAGTTTGCTTCAGAACGCGGATACTCGTCCATAATATATAGAGAAAACTGACTATATCTGGCTAATTAGATCAGAAACTTTGCTATGTGTTGACTTCTAATGCTTTCCTTGGTCGATCGTTCTGTTTGTGGTTTTTTCACAGGACGACGACCTTCTGTGCGCTATCGATGGATTTCGCGTTAAGAAAGTATCCCCTTTGGGAACTGCTGGAGAGCTATTATCTGAAGCAGAACTTGAGCCAAGGACTTTTAGAAACTTTCAAGCCGAAGTGCTCCATCTTGCTGCTTCTGGCTTCATGGTACTCGCTTGCCTCGCCAATGGAACAGCTGTATTATGTAAAGAATCCGAGAGGTCCTCCGACATTATTTTGGAAGGTCATAAAGCTGCGGTTCTCAGCGGTGCACTGACTCAAGAAAAACCGCTTGCGGTGAGTCCAATGGGGTTAAATATTTTTAGGTTATCAAACTGATTAATTTCCCTCAAGCACCAGATATCGTATATACCCATCAGAATGGAAACGCCTGTGCTACTACTGATAAAAAAAAACAGCTTTATCTTCATGTATCTAACTAAACGTGTACCTAGCTGACGTCCATATCAAACAGAAAGGCCTACCTTATGAAGATTTTTTCCTAAAGACCACGATTGATTACTATTGTTTACGTTATCAGGCGACAGCAAGTTGCGATGGTTCGGTTCGACTATGGTCAACGAATGATGGCCGTTGTGTGAAGAAACTTGAGGATCTTTTTACATCGCAGGACGGTGTGGATTGCCTCCAAGAGATCACCAGGTATCACCGACTAGCGTTTTTGAATGATGGAAATTTACTTCTTATAGCTGGTGAGAGAACGATCAAGGTCTACGAGATGACAACGTTTACCGTCGAGAAGGAAGTTGACATCGATGAGATTATTGATGATGAGGAAGTTATTTACGCAATGACTACAGGTAGGTTATTGACCATATAGATAGAAAGCTGCTTATAACCAATTAGGAGGACCGAAGCTTGTGGGCTGTATGCATTTTGTAATTGAATTCTGTTGAGCTCTAACTCGACGGGACTCATTTTGAGTAAATAATTTAGTGTTATTTAGACTCACGTTCTAGAAATGAACTTTAAATATTGTGCGTACTGCATCAGATAAGTTGCATTCTCTCAAAATCTATCCGCATTAATACATTGGAAATATATGGAACTAATAATACCGATAGTTGTCAATGTATCGCTTTACTATTTGAGTAGTCGTACGTTCCTTGTATGATAAACATTAATACTGGTTTACCGCAGACATGGCGTGTATTTGCCGTTAAAGGTATATGGGTACATTTAATATACGGAAATATATATGTTAAATACATTAATTTCAGGAGGACCTTAAGTCTTTGTCTTGTAATTTTTTTAGATGGCTTTCGTGTCGGTGTCTCTACAAATCAAGGACTGGTAAATGTTTATTCTCTCCCCGAAATGGCACATATATGGAGTCACAAATTCGACGACACTGTTACTTCGATCATTTTGCCGCCATCTAACCAGGCTGCTTCCGCGCCACTCATTCTCCTCAGCGAAAAAGTGAATAAGACTATTGTAGCTAAGAGCTGACTCCTAGCAAATAGCTAATATATGTTTTAGTTTATTGCAGGGAAACATACAATTCAGGGATAATCCAGTTTGGACGTGATGGTGGTTCTCCAAAGTGAGCTGTTCCTGTAATAGCATAGTCGTTAACGTATTTTCTGTTAAATTTAAACACGTGGTAGTTAACGTTGGAAACTAGACGTAGACACACTTTGTTTCATGGTGAGAGAAATCAGTTTGAGGTAATATTTAACCGCTTAAGAACTGAAGGTAAAATAGTTTTTTTTTAATTTTTTCTTTAGGGTGAGTTGACGTGTGCTACAGGCATAGGTTTTCAATCTGCGCTTGGAAATGGTGCTGCTTCGTCTTCCGCTGAAGGAAACACGAAAGAGGATACGTTCGATCCAAATGAAGAGATCTTAGCAGGCAGTGGTATCGACCGTTCCGGAGGCGACGGGGCGTCACGGAAGAGAAAAGCTGCTGAAATGGATGGAGTGCTTGATAATGAAAGCATTGCCAGGAACGACACAAACGAAGACGTTGATGATGATGGAATTGGTAAGTGGGCACATCTTTCAAATCAAAATTTCACGTTATTAACTGGGCATGACTTCCTCTTTCGATACATTTCATCAGTTTGTGAGGTGTAATTGCTTATCCCTAACGGCTCTTCCGAAACATCTGCATTTCTGCTGCGAAAAACCTATATGCTAAAAACATATATTTTTTAGCAATAACTATTATTATTATCAACTGTTTCAGATCTAGGTGCCATCAAGTCGTCATACATGCCAACAATTCTTGGCGAAGATGTTGCTGATACTGAGGAAAATGGATCGCATCAACGCGTTGTTGTTCGTGAAACCGTGAAGACAATTCACGTAAAAGCTTTTTGCCAGAAACCTTTTCAGGTATCTGTTAAAGCAATAGGAATACAATGTCATCTTAAGCGTTATATTTTTGGTGACTCTTTATAGTTTAATGCGATAATAGCAATTTCATTATGTCGAAGCTTCGTGCCGAAATGAGAACTTCTTTTAATTATACGCTTCTTCGCTTGTATACTTTATCGAGGTTGGCCATCCCAACTAACATTTTTGAATCCTTGTATTGACTGGTGATGTAGTTGCTCAATATTCATGCATCCTACACATTTCTATGATATTAATCAGCAATACATATACATATATATATATATATATATATATATATATATATTGCTGATGATATATATAGACAATAGAAGGATCTTGCAGATGATTTCAGTACTCTTCAACTTTACTGACTTGAAATTATTTTCCAGGTAGGCGAAGCTCATGAAATGGCTGGGCATGGCGACTGTGATGAGGATGACAATTTTGAGGAAAATACTACTCAAGAGCGAAGGTGGGTTTTGCTTCAATTTTATATATATATATATTAAAACTGTATATATGTTAACTTAAAAAAAAAAAAAAAAAAAATATATATATATATATATATATATATACATATATATATATTATACCGATAACGAGCGGACAATCAACAGGTGTCCAACACATTCATTTTCATTCGTAATTCGCAGATTCCTCACATACAATCACGTAGGATTTGTGGTATGCTCTCTCAGCACCGAAGAATCCTCGATAGACGTCGATTTCCATAACTCGGCTGACCGTCACCCATTAACGTTGCCAAATAAAGGTTATACCATGGCTGCTCTAGATGGCCACGCATTAGTGCTGGCTTCAGAGAACGAAATGATGGTTTACCTATTGGAGCCTCATGCTGGAGAAACGAATAGCTGGGAAGTAGAGGTCAAACATGATTCCATTGTGGGAGTAACACTCGGACCGACATTTGTTGCTATGGCCACGCAAAATCAACTTCTTAGGCTCTTCACTCCTGGAGGAATGCAGAGAGAAGTTCTAGGTTTGCCCGGACCGCTTTTATGCATGGTAGGTGCATCCATGTTTAGCCTTCGAGCACAAGAGCTCAGACCACAGGATAATTTGATGGTGTTCTATCATAACGGTACCGGCTTGGATGATCGGCAGAACGTTGCTTGTATGCGATTGAAGATTTCTTACAATGGAGTGACTGCACGTGGAGCCCATATTCCGGTCGGACTGCCAAGAAAAGTTCGGATGGTCTGGGCTGGCTACAGCGAAGAATTTCGACCTAGCTATATGAACTCGAAGGGAATCCTTTTTGTCTATAGCGACAAAATGTGCGGATGGTACCCGGTGTTCGATAGCAAAGAGAAGCTCGGCCATACAAGCTCTTGTTTCATGGTGTCTATTGGCGAACGATACAATCGCGTGTTGTACGTCTTGTGCAAGAAATGGAGCCCCAGAGTGCGTCCCCTGCCGGTTATAGTCAAGGAAAAGTTACAAGCGCCTCTTCTGGATGTGGCCAACGATAAGGTCCAATTGGAAGCTCGCTATTTACGATTGCGGCAACTACCTTCGCAGGAAGTCGAAACCGGCAAAGCAAAGTTGACCCTGCAGATGTTCGCTCTTGCTCTGAAATCCGACCGTCTGACGCGGGCGGCTGATATTATTCGTATGGAATCCTCGCACAAGTATGCAAATGCCCCTAACAAAAATTATACTGTAAATAGTATCAAGTTATTTAAGCTAACTGTACGCAGTATTTTCTTTTTCGATGTACATTAATAGAGATACCGTATAACAAGGAACCTATCTTCTTCTACATGGCGTCCTTAATAGCGCAATGTGCCATTGATCTTTTTTCCAGATCGCATGTTTCTTATTCTTTCTTTCATAAAAGGTTTTTGAGAATTGATGTTACGGCAAAGCGGTATGACAAAGGAAGTCCAGCTTCTATAATATTAGATTATTTTATGTCCCGTGATTGTTTTAACTATAACGACTCAAAGATTGTTTCAAGCTCACAAGGTAATATTTATTAATCCGCGAACAAATTATTTAGGGAAACCCTTCAGCTTTTTATGGAGTACACAGACGCATCGAATCGCAATAATCGCTACGATGGTCTACAAAAGTTGATAAGAGAATTCCTCGGGGAGGCTGAATCAGAGGACGAGGAAGACGCTGCTGAGGATCCAGCGGACGAAGAAGAGACCTTGATGATGGACAGCGCAGAAGTTATTCGAACTTTACCTGAAGAACCGGTAGCACCCATCCTTGCACCAAAGCGAGTTGTTTTGGGACCACTTGGTGCTTCAGACAAAATTAACTCCGGCAAAGCAGACTTTAATCCTTTTAAGAAATCTGAGACCTGTAAGTTCAGTCAACAGATGGATGCTCACTTACTGTTAAGACGAGTTATTTTGATGCGTACACACAAAATGCATTTGTAGAAAATGACTTTGTATCGGAAAACAACGCTAATAACATAATTTTCTATATTTGTATCAGCCGCACCAAAGGCTATGAGGACCGGAAATCTAGACGAGATTCTTTCAAAGAAAATCCCAAAACCTGCTCTTGCGTTATCCACCAAAGAGGTTCCTCGGTTGGCGCCCAAACAAATTAAGTTGCCGTCAACGTCACTGACGACGAAAAGTGGTTAGTAACTGCCTAGGTAATATAAAAAGTCAGTCAATTATGCAAGGGGTGTATCATTTTTTGAAAGCCGCATGTTGTGAAAACTTTGGCTCGGCTCACCATAGTCTCTTTCATACTTGTTAATATTTTAGAAGTTGGTTAGATTGGTGCTTTTGAACTATGCATTAGATCGTAATAATTATTGCCACCGAACGACTATTAGCTTTTCAAAACTATGAGGAAGTTCTGTGTAGAGTCTCTATTAAGGTAAATATAATATTAGTATAGGCAAAACGCTATACAGCACAAAATAATTGCCATAACATTTAATACAAAAATAACATATAATAGCACTAGAAGAAGCTAAGAAGAGGGCTTTATATTAAGCTTGTTATATTCGGGCTAATAATTTGAGATGTGAAACAACCTTGTGTTGAACTCACCAGCCTAAATAGGTGTTCTGAGTTGAAGTACTGCCATTAAATATTGGTTCAGCAGGCTGCCTGCCCGCACGAAACGAATTGTCTTTACTGCCGGTCCCCAACTAAGACGACCTCACGTGTCTCTAAATTTAGTGTGCAAGAACACGTTACCACCACACTGTTATAGGCGCGCGCGCGCCCGCCAACCTGCGACTGCCGGAAAGCAGCTAGGTTAATCAAAGAATGTATGCATTGACATTAAAACGCGGTGGCCTACAACCAATTTATTTGTTCTGAAGTAAAAAAATATCGTTTAGTTGCAGACATATTCTGTTCAATCTCGGTAGGTGTATCGTTTGGCACTGCTGACAAGCGCAGCCCGCTTGAGTTGTATATGGACGATGTCATCGAAGAGCTTAAAAGAGAATGTCGCGATGGAGACAACGACACTTGGCTCAAGATGGCAGCTCAAAGGTACCGAGCGTTGACGTCAGATCAACGAGCGGCCTATATCGAGCTCAGCAGAAATCCGTCAAAACGAGCACGGGTGGACATATCGTGAGACGTACATATTACATAGTAAAATGCGAAATGTGTAAAAGTTTGAGCGAAACCTATTAATAGGGTTAACATGTTTGTTTATTGCCAGGTTTCCATATTTGCACCTTCTATAAATAGGAAAACATTTACTTTGACTTTTCGAAAAATACGTATTAAAATTTAAATTTTTCTCATTTTTTCCAATAAAAGTAAATGGTTGATACTCAAGAGAAATTTCGCAGGTAATTTCTATAGAGTTTTCATTAATTTTATCTTTTATTCCGTTTCATTTTATTTGCTGTAAAAGTATATGGCAAAATTGTAGGAAGATTATGAAATATACTGATGATAAATGAACGATAATGTGTATACCGAGATACATAAAATGAATATAAATAAATATACTGTTGTAAATAGTGGTCATGTGTATTATTTTCAGTTGCGATCAGCGACTCGCTTTTCTTAAATCATGCAAAGTAAAACACCACAGGCGTATGCTCTTGTTGAATTTGCCATAAAATGTATAACCAGCAAACCTCTCCGCATAAAAACACGTTACAGTAACCTACTATGAAAATCACCGTTTGTTCATGATTGAGAGGATTTTTTTAAATTGAATACTATATCCAACGTATCATGGGCAATTCTTGATGATATATTTAATTAACAAAGAATTACCTAAGCAGGTCCTAAAATACTTTCTATTTTAATGGAAAATAAGACCATTCATAAAAGAGATCCATATTTATTGATGGAAAACCGACGAGCCAATTAGACGATTAAGTCGTAGGTTGATACACTAGATTTCTGTTGTCTATGTTTGACGCACCCAAAAAGAGGACTAAAAATTAAGGTCTAAAACGCTTGGTGTTTTTTGGTACATGCTTTAATATTAGACATAGCAGGTTACCTAGAATGGCTTAGAAATCCGTGCACAGGATGAAATCTAGCAAATAATACAGCAAATAATAGCAGATAAGTTTTTTTTACCGTATCATGCGCAGTGTTGATAAACTTAATCGGTTTGATCAAGAGCTAATGCGTTGCTTCTTAATAAGTTCTCACTCATTGATCAAATTATGTCCAATTGAGAGTCGTTAGTTTTGTTAATTATGGTTTTTAGAAAGGTATAGAGAACTCAACAGCTTTTAAGCATTCTAGTTAGTAGCCCATTTGTGTCATGTTAGTTGTTTTCCCAATTCCCATATTCCACCAGCTTAGGCACATATTTGGTCTCTAACATGCTGTAATATTTTAATTAAGAAAGGCGTGGAGTGAGAATTGACTTGTAGACGTTGACCTTTATCTTATGTGAGTTAAGATATATTTTTTTATTAGAAAATAGATGGCCTAACCTATTTTCGGCTTTTCATGATTTTTCGTTATCCACCATCTAGCCTTATAAATACATCTCTAATATTCGCACCGTGAGAAAGTGTCTGTTATATTTCCTAACGCATATTGCTCGTTACAACGGATTTTCGGAGATCCAAAGATTCCACCTTCACATCACTCCAGAGCAACAAACAAGCCTATCAACGATGTGCCTATCAAATGGGCTTGTTTAGTCATGATTAATTCTTGATATTCTTTGGGCCCTGCTTTATTATTTGCGTTTTATACTAGCTATGCAAGCGTTCTGGAATCATTTGTTCTCTCAGAGTTTTGGAATGCATAAAACATGATCAGGTACATAGTGAAGTCCAGTTTGCATATACTCCAACGTCGCCATAATACTTTATTTGGGGTGTTTTGATGTTCATCAACGAGACTCGCTGATCAATGGTAACGTTCACCTCTTTCCTCGGATAGAAACTAGGCAGCGTTGCTGCTGGCACTTTGAACAGCTATGAGATTTCTCCTGAGAAATTACTTGCGAATTTCAATCATTTCAACATTGGGCATTGAATTAATTTGTTGTTTCCTCATTCACATGTAGGCAAACGATTGACGAACATCAAATACGTATTGATTAATAGATTTTTGAATCATTTGTGCGCTTTATCTTTCATTCTCGATACCAATGATAAAGTCACTGTGGCATAGAAACAGTACAGGTGTGTTCTAGTGGAATACTGGTCTAGCGCCGTCGTATTCAATAACTTATAACTTATTTTCGGCTATTTTAAGGAAGATTGTATTCGTGTTAACCTTATCATCTTCATTAATGGAACTGTTCTGCGTTTTCTAAGATGGGACAAAACTGTCTTGTTAGTGAAAATTAAAGGTGCATTAAATTTCAATTGTTCTTTCTCGTTTAGTATGTTTCTCTAGCGGAAGCTTTACTATTCAATTTTCTGTTTTTTTTTTTTGCAAATTATACAGAGCGTTATTTGCTACATCTTTTGAGATATATTTCTGGAACTGTAAGAAATTGCATATCCTACTCCTAGGAGAGTCTTTTTTCGTATCTATAAAAAGTTACAGAAAAGTGGGCATTTCTTATATCGTATGCGAGCATCTTATATGGAGCGGGAAAATGTGATTTTGTTTCATAATCGTTGATTTTATTATAAAAAACAATGATGTACCTTTTTTATTATTTCATAGGAGCAGACTGTCCTGGAAAATTTTTTTGCTCAATGGTACTACTAATTACGCTGATGATCAGCAATTTTTCTAGTTGAATTAAAACTCGTAGAGAATACGATTTATCCTGTGATGTCCTAGCAGATTTTTTAATAGAGAAGAGCAGAAGGCCAATTACTCTATTGCGCCTGGCATAGCCCATAGTCGGTCAGCAACTCATCTTCAAGATATTTGCTAATTTTTAGATTTAGATTGCGATTGATCATCAAGCTCATTTAGCCTAATGATAATTGTGAATTTTTCAAGTTGACAAAGTCAAAGCCCTTTATGGATGACTGGTAACGGCGTAGATCATTTCATATAAGGTTTCATAACCTCACAGGTTGTTGGACTGTAGGCTGCATATGACATTTTTGACATGGTCATTGTAATGTTATGATTTTATTTCCAGTTAAATATGCGTCCTTTAGAAGAATCTGTTCGTTAGCTAAACGCATTATTTTTCAGCGAAACGCTTAACTAAACTTTTTCAAAATTTTCCTCATTGGTTATTACTATTATTCCTTGAAGACTCGCGTTTCAAATAGTGAGCAATGTGCACGTAAGAACAACCGTATCGATAACATTAACTTGTAATATTATGTTCGTGTAATTTCAGCATGAACTTATAACAAGAAACGTGACTTACTGACAATAAGATCCAATATCCATACTTTTGCAAATATATATAGCAATAATTACGAGGCGCAGCAGCATTTCGTACCGGATTTACTGCTTCTTCTTATCAGAGTGTCCTACAAATGTTTCGGATAGATTTTTTTGTATTCTAAATATGAAAACGGGTTTCCATATTTCAAGTGAAAATTTTCTTCATAAAGCTAGCCCTACATAATTTGTAAAGAACGTAAGTTCTTTGTTCTTTTATTTTTTATCATTTTATTATACGGGCCAGGTTACTTTTTAGACAAATTATATAAAATTTTCTTTTGTTGTTAGTGAATCCTCAGAAATATACTCAGCGCATGTGATTCTCTATGGATCCATAGAGTTCTATTCCAATACCTTTACACGCAAGGCCATAGCGGACTGCTTTATATACGAGTCAGCAATATTAGAGGACAGAGTCCAATTATCAATTATCCACTCTGCCTCCCCCCCCCCCCCCCCGACGACATCTGCGACGGCATCTGAAATTTCAAAATTATTTTATTTGAAATGAACTTGCTTTGAGCTGGTGCTAATTGAGTGTTTAGATCATTCGAGTTATAGAATACAAGGTAGATTCTCCTTACTTCTGGACCCGAAAAACAATAGGATTTGTTCTAAGTTTCTTCCCCGTTTCTCAGTTGCTCCTTATCATATTATTTGATTATTCTAAATTTCAATTATATGGAACCTGTTAAAACAAGCTCAATATATTCTCGCTTATGCGAGCTTCTTCGAGTTCGAGTGCTATTTACGATATTTTTATTTCATTTGATTTAATACTTGTAAAAGTCTATGGCGTGTACAACGACGCCGCTCATTGCAACTAGCTAAAGAGTTCTCGAAAAGCGACTAACTCCGGTTTTTTGTTTTCTGTCTGCATTGGGCCCCGTGGCGTAACGCCACTCCGGCTGTTGCTCACAATCAGAACGAATGGTATGCAGACTCAACCATTCTGGCTGGTGGCGACTGATTGGCCAATATGTTGTATTAATGTAATAGGGCTATGCAACGGTAGGTGAACCCATCCGACAACTCTCGCATCGTCGGTTCCAGGTATTGGTGTTCTCGGTGCTGCTACTGCCACTGTCGTTGCTCGTTCTATAGACTGACCAACCTCGCGGATGCGTTGGAACTCTGTAAGAGCCCCGTCCGTCTAAGGCATTGAAACGGCGCCAGAGCCCGCGTCTTTCATCTAAACGGGTTGAGCGTGCATGCCTGAGAAACAGCACCCGAATTAGCCGGATCAGGGAGGCCTCTAGAACGAGTTCCTTTCGGATGCTAAGAGGAGACCTGTGTCTTCCGGGCTGTGCTGCTATCGTGGTCTCCTGTCACTGTTGATGATGGTGTTAGTAGTAATTCTGCGATGCAATATCCGCCCTTTTCACCCGGCTCCGGGTTTACCCTAGAACTGCTGTAGTCGCTGACTTGGGTCTGGTGGCAGCGCATAGAGACTTACGCCGACTAGTTCATGTTTTTAAAACCCTTCGGTGCGAACAACGTTGCCTTAGCAGGGTTATCCAGCTACAAAACCTCGCAGACTACGCGACCTGCTTGCAGACGACACAACACGCTCTGCCTTTTCGAAGGAAGTCTTCCGTAAGTCGTAACCTAGCTTGTTACTTGGCGTTATCTTTTGACTAGCAGCCTTGATCTTGCAATCAAATGGCGATATACGAGTACATCGTTAAGCTTGTATAATTCCCTTAAGTGGAAAGCCAACTTAAAACGACATTAGCAGAAACTATACAGGACGAATTATAGATGTTTCAAGTGCTAAGGTAAATATGCGTGTGGTTTTTACACCTTGAGAGATCTATCACCCTAGAGGATCAATTCTGAATTAAACCAATGAACGAGCAAAAGGATCGCTGTTTCCGTGGTTTTTAAAACGATATACTAATAGCTAGCTGTGCCGTGCTATGACTGCTTGTCCTGTTCGGGTGGTTTCAGAAGGGGAACTACTAGTGTTCTTGCGACCGTCCTGCTAAGGTCAAGCCGCTCCTTGCGGGAGCTCAGCTTTGTAATGTTCCATACTAAGTGATATGCTGTCATGTAATAGCTATTGTAGACTATATCGGGGCATCCGTTTTTACCGGTTTCCCTATTCTTCCCAGGTCACAGGACCTATCGCTTAACCTACAGTAGCGGCAGCAGTGACTTGAGACGCTCAACCAGGCAGCTTTACCAGCGAGTGTGATCCCTCCCTTTTCGAGTCCTATGCAGTTTATAGTCAGTTGCGTAAGTCCTCTTCCAAAAGTAGATACCTAGACTGCTCCGTTCATTCGAAAAAGGACCGGGTGCCATTTAGATAGAGAGCCACCCCTATTGTTCGCACATAAACGGCGGCACTCAGTCACGTGCACTATAGGAAATTCGAAAGGAAGTGTTATTTGACCAAATGCATGAAAACGTGTGCGGGGAGTGCTGAAGTCGTGAGGTTAACTGGATGTGGTTAAATCTTTAGCTTGGTTAATGCAGGAACAACAAAAACATGCATAAAGGATACCATAACTAATCCTACCAGTATAACATATTGATGCGTCAGTGTGAGCGTGTCACAGCGCCAACCTTCTTGTGTTCATGCATCCTTAGGGTGTCGTAAGTATTAATTTGAAGAAAACTTCTTCCTGTACGTCGTACAAAGATAATTCGGTGGAAAATAGTTTTATGTTGGAAGAAATTATTCGTTGGCAGTCACTTAACTTGGTTTTCGATATTCGTAACCGCGCTAACAAAAATACTCCGACTTCCTTCTTTTAGATACCAAAAATATAGCTGAGAACTGCAAGCTATGCAAATCTTAGCGGATAACATCTGCCTGCATCTTAGACATAAGAGCGTGGAATTTTTTATAGCTTAAACCAAGGAAAATTATTTGGAGTTAATTCAGAGTTAGAACGACTTTGGTGTAGACACCTAGACAAACTCACTTTCAAGTAACGAAGTAAATTATAAGAAAGAACAGCTAAATTCTGCATAAATAGCCCAATGCATTTGCCGACCGGTGTCTAATCCCATTTACTATTCAAAGGAACAGAGCCGACACGACCGACTTAACTAATATTCAGCTAAAACGACATTACTTTCTTTTCGTTTGGAAAAGGCAGAACTTTTACAATTAGCTGTTTTACACGTAATGCTAAAGCGTCACCAAACAAAAAGCTTTTTCTTATGATCCCATTATATGCTTGTCACTCTGGAGCCACCAGAGTGCACATCGGGAACTTTGTTCTATATTTGATCATGTATTCTGGATCACTATGATGTATTCCTCTATGAGCATGCGCTGGATTCTTGTTATCCTTTGATATCTCGGTATACCGTATTGTGGATAAACTGAAGATGCCTTTAAACAGGTACTTCAGCAAAAAAGCAACTCGCAGCCCATCTAAAAAGCTCTGCGCTTATTTTCTGTTTGCAGTCTCAGCTGAACCAATACGCCAAATTTAATCGTGTTTCCTACAAGGTTTTTGTTTAAATTTACAATCATTATATGATTTCCGCAAGCGTTTAAAGAGACAATACTTGTAATAATTGATCCTTTCTAAAATAATAGTAAAGAGACGATCCAACAGCGGATTTTCTATACGGTAGGACTGAACTAACACTTAGTTTGATTAGGTAAAATAGCATTTTGCGTCTAAGTAGCGGATACAGCAGATAGCTATATGTTTAACGTTTAATGGAGTATTGCCTTTTGCTCTAGATGACGGTCGACCTCACTGCAGTACTGCCAAGGAGAACTTTTGGCATTCAGCTCTTTTATACAACGAAATGTCGCTTAAGCTCGGTCCCTTTTACTTCTAGTAGATTTAATGAATCCGTTTCTAGGACCTGAAAGATGATGCTGGGCTTGAGTCAGGTTAATCTGGTGTTCATTCCAACGTGATTTTCTGTTCTGAAAAAACCTTGTGCCTCCTTCCGGAATGAGATGAAAACACTTACGAAAGACTGAACTATATCTATGTCAATTGGTGTGTGCGGGCTAGGTTAGATATTGACTCTTTTCCCTTGAATTTCATATATACTGTAGACATAGACAGGCATAGGCGAAACTGAATGTAGAGGACCGCTGAAAGTACATTGATACGACGATTACCTTTACTGACACCGCTCAACTCGAGCTCGATGGCAAGACCAAATATAAGAACCACGATAAGCTGACACAGCGGATCAGTGGAAAAGGCTCTGACCCCGCCCACCGAACGTGGCCTAAAGTGAAAGGCCTAAAGTTTTTAAAACGGCGTGAAACGAGCTCTACGCAATGGCTAATTGTTAAAGCGTGATGAATATTTTATCAGCGAAACAACACGCTTAGCTTGTCCTTAGAAGTTAACTAAGGTTATTCCTAACGAGTAATATTTCAAGTGCGTAAATAGTTTAGAGCTTGTAAAAACAATGAATGAACATATAAATTTACTTGAACAATTTAGTAAGAATCACCCGAAATCGCAGCTCGATGAAATTTCAATATAATTAATCATTTCAGTTGATATTTTCCGGAAGAGTACACGTTGGTGATTGCGTCTCCGGTTGTGATGCATCAAGCATTCGTTGCTGAGTTGACTAACCTGTTGTGGTAGCTAGAGGATTCTGCCAAAAGTGGCTAACCTCTAGTAAAGGTTAGCATAAAACGATTTGAACAAGATGTCGAAGGAGCCTGTAGCGCCAACGTTTCTCCACAAGCCAATCCTACGACAAGAGGACGACGGAAATCGGCTGGTATTCGAATGTGAACTTATCGCCAATCCGAGACCCACGGTAACTAGATTTGTTGCTAACGTATAGTAATTTCTGACTTTTTCTCTGTATAAAACTTTACCGTAAGATAGCGCAAAACAGAGGGCGTGATCTCACGAAGCTTAAATAGAGACTGACTAAAGCTTTATTTGGACTTATACAATTTCCCATCGATATACGGGATAAACTGGCACACCATTTATACATGTTGCATGTTTACTAACTGCATGTAGGTAAAAGCAGGTATTTTGGTAAGTAACTTTTTTGCATATGCCGGCAGGGACGTTCGATGACGACAGCTATCTCTGGGGTCTAAATTGCCCAGATGTCATTATTAAAAACGTACCTTCTAGATTTGCTAAAAGGCATTGTACACAACAAATCCAGCAAATTCTTATCTGGAACTGGTCATAGTTTAAAGTTCTAAAAAGCGCAACAAGTTGTACTGGTGGAGCTTATCTGAACGACCCAACTGGGAAAGAAACACTCTCCTCTCTCGAAGGTGGCTGCTAATTTCTGTATCGAAATTTCTGGATAACTGGCCTCTCCGCATTTTAATGAGCTTTTGTGCCATGTAGATTTTTCGCTTCATCCCATGGAAATTTTCCTGGGATTCTGTGAATGCTTCATGAGAACTGGCAGCAACGTAGACTTTCGATTTTGATAAACCAAGGATGTTTGTAATTTTGTCGCGTGGGTTCGTCCAAGTGAAGGATATTAGGAAATAACGCATCTCTTTTCATATATTGAACACGAACGTCCTGTTTTCGTCGCTCTGTCCCTAGTTTATCTTCTTTTAACACTGAAAATGATGGATGAACGCATGCTCGTCGCCACAAGTAAATGTGTCTTAATAAGTTCCAAACACCTGTCTTTCCGGCTTTAAATACAAATTCCATGATATGTCTTTGCCTCATAATAAAATCTGCCCATAAAAAGGTATCCTACGGGTGCGCAGAAAGGTTGACACTTCATAAATATCAAATCCGATAAAATTGTAAATTCACTTTACCAACAAAAACTTTTACAGAGCTGTAGTATTTTTGGAACGATTACCTTTTCTCAGGTTCAATGGTTTCGCAATGAACATGAGGTACTGGACACTCAGCGAACTGAATATAAGATATTAGAGAAGGCTCCGGGCAAATACTACATCGCGCTGGCCATTGACGACGTGTACGAACCCGATAAAGGACTCTATACCGTTTCAGCCAAAAACCACCTTGGAGATGTCAGCTCTTCCATCAACCTCAACTTTTTGCGTAAGTACTACGATACGGACATTATAGAGGGTACAGATATTGTAAACATAAATGTTTGATACCGACGCATCTAATTCAAGTCGGACTTGAAGTAAATCTACTGAAATAGTATGGAAATTTTGGTTGGAGCAGAAAGCTAACGAAGTGGGCTCCCATTTTTCGGGAACATTTCCACATCAAGTCGGAGCTTAGTGCCTAACAGAATATACAATTAGCCTTTTACGGAAAAGTAAAATAATAGATACGTTTAGTTTTATAATACATGAACGCTGTCATGGTGCCTGATATTGAATTTCTTCAACCAGTATAGATCGCGTCGTGTATATATAAAAAAAAAAAAAGAGCTAAAATTATTGAAAACAATGGACTTCTCATCTTATATAATCTTTTTTGTTCTAAGGAGGCGTTTGTAACTGCCATTTTAATTAAGTAGATTAAGGCCTGTTATGATTTTGTGAAACGCTTCTGCGGATATAGGAATTTATACATCACATATTCTATCTCATATTTTAAGCTGGTGAGAATTTATATATGTACATGTATACATATGTACTGGGAGCGGCTCTACCAATTTTTATGCGAAAAATATGTGCTACATGCTCATATATAGTACCCCGTCAATCAGAAAAGTGCCCAATGTTTACCGATTTTTGCCGCAACTCTATTCAAACCCCCCCAAGGGGCAAAACTTCGGTCAGTCACGGATGTGTGTTCCGCAATATCAAAAAAACGACACATTCAGATAAAGACAGTAAAAAAGGTTTCAAGTCCTTAAGTCTTACTTAAACCACACATTGAGGTTTGCACAAAAACTAATCGCGCAGGTGAGAAGTAAGTAATATCAACGTAAAAGATGACAGGACGGCCACGTCTCCCTCTCAAACACCTTGCTCTCTGAGTAATGAAGTGTTAGAATGTGTCAGTATAGTATCTGTATAAGTTAGTGGAGATATTGGTGTGGATCGTGCAAAAACGTCTTATACAGAATAGATACGATGCCAGTGTGAACGCTGTGAACTGCGTGAAACAGTCTATGCTTATAGTGAAACACTTGTTCTGAACGTGTGTCGAAAATTTTCGAGCGGAGCTTTTGTTGGAAAGAAGATTTTCGAATGTCATACTTGCCATTACACAGATATCTGCTATGTCCGGAAGCAGTTTCGGTTGGGTGTCTACCCTCGCCCTGGGCTCTTGCACTTGCCCACGGCCCTCCCCTACCAGACGTGAGCCGAGGCATGAGCTCAGTAACTGTCGGCCGTATATCTGAAGACTATTTTAGAATACTCTAGCGATTGGTAATTACCATTTGAAGGGCTGTCAAGATGAGTTCTTATATGGTAAAGCTCTGCTTGTTCAGTATTAAGGGCGAAGATTCAAAGTGACATTGTTGGAATAATGCAGTCATATGAAAACACAGCATGACAAATTACGTTCCATTTCAAAACATATGTTCGACGCTATTCATAGAAGCAGTAGTTTTAATATGTTTAATATGAAATACAATTGATTTTTGTTCTCCCGTGAGGGCAGTTAGTACTTCAGATAACAGCAGTTCATAAGCCGACGCCAGACTCGTGAAAATGGTTAGATGCAGACATTATCAATAAAGAGTTTTAGGTCATTAACGCCTATGGGAAAAAGGGCGCTGGATAGATGCCAGTCGTATATATCTTTCCAACTACTCTCTCGGGACTTAGTTTCCGAACGACTATTCAGCTCTAGATCTATCCAATTCTAACATCAAATGAGTTATGAATGTGCCAAGCCAGCTGAAATATTGGTAGAATATTTTAAACATGAGTATAGGTGAAATTATAACGGCAGCATATATAATGCATACTACTAATGGGCCATGACAATCATATGGGTGCGAAAACGGCTAGTATTTAGAATCAATGCACAAACGAAGTGAGACCAGAGCCCCATTACTTGAAACGCTACAGACTTAATATAAGCCCATATACTAATGTTGCCGTATTTCCTATGGATAGTGTATTTGAATTAGCTCCAGCTTTGCCTTGTGGTTCATTGAAATGCTCATTATACAGTACCTAAAACGGGTTCGAATCCCTAAAGAGGACAAATGTGGTCGCTGATTTCTCGCTTACGCCGTGTGTTTGGTTTTTTTTTCTTTTTTTTTTTTTGCTAATTTTTGAGAACACGTATTTTTCTAATTGGTCTTTATCTTCATAGCATAAGACGTCAATAGATCTTCGACAAACGAAATACGCTGAATAATTTCGAACACTCTAGCCATTTGAAACGAGTTCTCCGTGGATGTGTTTTTAATTATTTGTAGTCCCTGTATAGCATAGATGTTTCGTGTATTATCTAATCTTAACTATAATTAGTGGAACAATATGGCAGTTCTTTGCCAAAGTTTCACAAGCAACAAAAGCCATCAGTCACGGCCTAAAGCAGAACTCATTCTTGGTGAAGATGCAAAAGATTGTCACCTGCGTACGGTTAATAATCGTTAGCTTTGTTTTATTGTGTACCGACTGACTACTACAAGTGCCATCAGTATACGAGGTAAACGAGTTGTCTGTGTATTGAGCGTACTATGACCATGAATCAACAATGGTGCAGGGTGATTTCGAATGGTATGAAATCAGCTTCCATCTAGATTTAATGGTTAGGCTGCGCGTCCTACAAAAGTATGCCTTAGAGTAGTTCCTAACGTCCTAAACTAGCTAAAACCTAATAATGCGTCATTTTGTGTTTCAGCTGCTGATAAGCCATTCGAAAGGTGAGTGGTTTGGAGATCGTTTAGAATCAGTTTATAATTTAGATAAGTTTGTTGCTTGGTCTAATAAGCTGTTAGTGTTTATTTTGAAAAGAAAGACTACAAGAGTCACTGCTAAATCTTGATTTATGTATAGTTGTGCCTAGGAAAACTAGCTTCCGACATAATTACCAGGCGGTATTCAGGAACCAAGCAGGAGAACGTATTGCGCTATTCATTGCGTTCGTTATTGCTTCACGTGCATTTGTGCCCAGATTCAAACCCAGCTGTCTCGTTGTCCTTCGCTAACTAAGAGCCCAGCACGTTTCTATCGAGGGTACGTGTACCCAAAACCTTTAGTACCTCTCCACTGAGACCACAATCAGAATAGGCGCCGTTGCGTTTATCGAGACATTGCAGCCTTGATGTGGATCCAGAAAGGAAGATTACTCAAGTTAGTTATGCAAACTTTTGATTACAAGACATTATTACTAAAGCGAGCTAGTTTTTCGATGGCTATAATGTTTAGGAAGCTTTGCAGCGGTGACAAGATACCTGCTATGAACCTTTTAGCCTTTCAGCTTTGTTATAGCATGTATATTCGTTAGAAAAAAATCTGTATTGGGTACATTTAAAAAAATATATACTACCAAAGCTCTGCACCGCATATTTCACTTCGAGACGTAATCTCAAAAATTCGAATTACTACACTTCAAATAGCTTTCACGATTGTATACGCTTCCAATCTTCGACAACTTGAACTATTGAAGCTTAAACCCCCCGCGTCAACCTCACACGCGCGTTAGCGGCGAGTTTTCTCTGTAAAGCTTCATTAAGAAGCCCAAACTAGCCAATTTTTACTTTCTAAGAAAACTTTGAATGAAATTTACTACATATTTTCAGAGGTATAATTTTTATCATTAACCAGCACAGTCAAGCGCAAAGGTTGCATAAGATGTAGGCGCAGCTAGCGAATTTCGATACGTCGTCAAATATAGTTTGCTGAAACGAGGCAGCAAACTTAAAACTTTCAAGTGGAATTGATGTGATATATACACCTTATTCTAGTAATTTCAACATTCCATAATAACTTCGCTTTTGTATGTGTTTAGCTATGTTTTTAAAATGCTTCTTCTTCTAGTTTTTTTCAACGTGTGCCAATAAAAGCTTAGTCTTACGAAGCATTCGGAGTTTCATGGAGAGTTCTGAACACTGTCTTATTTTTTTAAATTGTTCTGACATTTCTGTCGAATCAGTTATTAAGGCTAATATCCGCCAGTATGACTGGGTCCACTGTTAGACATCTACTTTAACTGCTACCGCGAATGTCTTGCGATATTTATCGACTGATACTCTAATCAGCTGGCCGCTTGGGTCACATACAGCTGAAAGGCCAAAGCCTCTCAACTGCTCGGTTCTAGCTTTCTTGGCCTTATCCTCCGTGGTCTCTGCTATGCGTCAGTATGGCATGATAATGGCGGTTATATTAATATAGCTTTTTTCTTCTGTGACTTGGCTCACTCGTGTGCGAGGTGAGCCGATGGCTCAATGGCTTGAAGCCGGGCGATTCGATTCTTGGCGTGTGGTGACTCGACGATTCAGCTTCTTCGGTTTGCGATCGTTCGCTCGCCATATTTGCTGGTCCTCTTTTGATCTAGTCTTAAAAGAGCTTCCGGTCCTTGCGCAGTACCGATACAACTCGAAGTAGCAATGAAGCTATCGCTGAACCCTGCCATAATCTGTGCCTTCCCTATGCAACAGTTCGGTTTGCCCGAAGGCAATAACCGGGTGAACGGAAGGCCCAAAGTGAACACGTTGAGCCTATTTGATGCCCATTGGTTACTAAAGAAGCCCACTCACACACACGTTAGTAACAACAGTAAACAGCATAAAGACCAGGCGCGGCCGAATTTTTGGTCTCCGAGATGTATCGGCGACGAAAATACAACACGGCATAGCACCGGTTCGGCAGTGGGACAATTGTTTTAACAAACTACTCCAAAATCATGGGGGGGGAGGGAGGTAACGAAGCAGTAGGGAAAGCAAATGGCAACTATGGACGATTTATGAGCCAACAACAGGCACCATCTTGAAGGCATAAAGGATAGTTTTGTCCAGACGCTTTAGAGCGAGTGCCGCTGGCGAAAAGAAATCGATTGCAATTTGTTATCGGGATGTCAAACATGGTGATTTCTAGAAAATGGAGAATATGCGACTATTACAAGGTACATGTAGCCGATTAATAGCCACACCATAGCTCTGAGTAGCTAGAGATATTTCCGTTTACATCGTCCTATTTAAGGAAGGGCGTTCATTCTCATCAACTATCAATTTACGGTGGGGCCATTTAACTTAAAAACCAATTGAAACGAATTATGCTATCCTGACGAAGGCATTGTGCATCGCTAACTTGGCGCTTTTTTGACAATACTGATGAAACGTACTTTGAATCGTAGAGGACCTTTCATAACGCGGCTTGTACTAAAAACTTACTTATTTTTTATTTATTTATTTTTTTTTTATTTATTGGCTTTATTTTAGTAAATATAAATAATCCCTTACAGTGTGTACAATTGAAGTTCAGGCTGTTATGCTATCTAAAATGAAGACAACGTCTCCAATTCGTAAAGCAGCTTATGCTGAGCTTCAAAGTATCTTGCGAACAGCCACTGCCATTGCTGTGTCCTTGAGAAGAGGCTCTTAATAAAGATGGCTAGATCGTTTATTTGTGTTGCGCTATTGCTTCGACTATGTACTGTTAACGTTGCTTAACGACATCAATAAGTATAGTGAGATATGATAAACGAAAAAAGGCAAAAATTAACCATGGCCTAATAGTGGTATTTGCGACAGGTACTTCTGTTTCGAACTGTAACTACAGCTACTTTCTTAATACGCATACGTGTCCTAAAGGTCTGCCGCATCAATTCGCGGTTCCTTCTCAATACCCAAATAGATTGCACTAACCGATTGTTTTGATATTGGTATTATGTTTTCTGCTCACTAGACGATTCTATGGTTAGCGAGTTACGAGTTTTGGCAATCAGACGTATGCTTACACAAAACAGTATCAGTTTCAACGTTCTTTTCTTCAGCACTAGCATCTTCTATCTGGATTGACTGCAAAATCATTAGAGCCTCTCGGATGTCCCATATTGCCCCCCGTTGTTTGGCAACGTACGACTGAAACAACAGATCTTTAATTATCACCTTTTTAATTTTGATATGCAACCACTAGGTTTTTAAGTAAGGATTGCTCTGTTAAATACTGTCGTGAATTTTCTCGTCTCTAGTTTTAACGATACAAATACTTATGACTCATTTAGCCTGTCATTTCCTATAAATCTCTTAGTTATTTAGTGAACACCCCCTAATCGAAGTATGTCTCTGCTATGCACTGGCAAATCTGCACTTTGCCACCTCGTGGCCGGCCTTCGCTGCTGTTGCTGTTGTCTATCCTATGCGCCACCAATCCATTATATTTCCATTGCCTCACATGACGCCAGCCTGAAGTCCGTTTTTCGCTGTAGAATTTTGAGGTCAGTAGAGAGACAGTCTAATCTTAGTTAGGCTTCGGTCTGAAAGGTGGGTGGATAAGACAGAGTTAACAAACAAGACTTGGCTGAAGGACTACAGCAACCGCTACTATTTCTGTGATTCGCATAGAACGACAAACAGGTGTTATGTTTTTCTCGCAGTCAGTTGCGTTCTTGGGGCGAACAGCGTTGGGTATTAATGCAACTCTTGTTGTCTCTTTTCCCTGATGGCATTCCGGGCTTTCTGCCCACATAAATGCCTAGTTGGTCGTTGTTTTGTCCTGTTGCAGTTTGCGACCTGAGCCTCGAATGGCTCAAAACCTAAGAAAGTGTTTTGATATTCGAGTGTCACGGATAAGGGCCTAAGGTGTCTTTCCTTTAGCCTCCGTCAAATCAGTTGGCCTTGTGTTCTGTGACGTGCACATTGCAGAAGGTATTAACATTAATTTAGTGGTATACGGTGAGCTTTAACGAATTACGGGCTGATCCGTTTCAAAGATCACAATGAACCGGCCAACATTTCGGCCGTGGTTGTTTTGTAGCCAGTTAAAGCTGTTCTAGGCTTCAGCGACTGTCTATGCGATGCTGGCCATTAATCGTAGGCGAACCGCAAAGAGCTTGTAAATTCTAGACAATTTTGTAAAGGAATCTAAGAAGCGTTAACCTAGATCTGTTCTATATCATTTAGCCCCGTTACTTTCGGCAGTGGCCACGCAGACGAATAGAAATCGCTATGCGATTACATACCGTTGCTTGATGGAGACGGCACGTGAGCCGGTAGAAGGCCGGGCAACTGCTCTGAACATAAATGAAAGTAACATTTCCTAGGTTTTAGAAAAGGTATACGCGTACCTCATTCGGCATCTATATGTTCTAATATTGAACGCTTCGAATATGTCCAATAAAGGTTATGTTAGGTTGGTGACCTGGCTGCAATGAAAAGTCATGACCATTAACCACACTTTGATACGGCAATACAAGCTAGCTTACGATAGCCATCAGCAACGGACGGCTGAGCAAGGACTTAACGAGGTGGCGGAGTGCTGTTTATACGAGCTTAATGTATATGAGCAATGGAGTTTGGTGGCACGGGGCCCTTGCTTCTTTCACATACTCACTTGATGGGGCCAGCTGCTCTCAGCTGCAACCACAATGTCTTCTTGTAGTCTACTAGCAGGTAACAATAAATGCTCAAATTGGATATTAGATAATATTTACAAAAACCTATTGAGATGTCACCGAGTTACAAAAACCCGCGATCTGAGCATTGTCCTGTTTTACTCCTTGTCACTGTCACCGTTGGCTCTGCGCAACAACTGAATTTTCGATGTAAACTCTGTAATTAAATTAGCGAAGGCAACAAGCTTAATCGGCACTCTTTAGTAGTAGTGCAGAAACCAGCACTGCGCATGGTGACGGATGAACCCAAAAAAAAAGCCAGCTAGTGTTAACTTGTAGGACACGACAATGTGCGGTATATTACCAAAATATTAATTGGTGGAGTCACCAAGCTAGGGTTTGCCGACGCAACTGCTAAGTTTGGTGAATCACAATATATATATAATCACCTATTTAGGCAGTTATAAAAAGGTAAAGAGACTGAGCTAAGCCAAAGTGAGCCTGGCGAGATTAGTTTTAGCGGGGCCTAAATAACTTTACTAGTATGGCAATGAAGTTCAATAATTACGGTAAACCTAAGTATCATTCTAACTGTAGTAGTACCTCGTGGCAACAGATTGCCGATACTTATTTCCAGTGGCGTTAACGATGATTTATTCTTTTAGAGCCGTGTGTATTAATGTGAAGTCGTATAGGAAGACGGTTGCTGAGGTAAATATTGGCCCATTTTCATTTGAGATTTTGCGATTCCTCATTTAGTCCGGAAGCTAATACACTGTATATGCCATAACGTGATTACTCATATTATGGATCAATGTCTCATTAACGTTGCTAAAACTGCTAAAGTTATATTACTATTCATTTACATGAATACTACTTCCTGGTAATTAGTATCACATTTTTCGTCAGGACTATAGGTCCTTAATAAGCGTCGTCTTAATAAAAACCTACTAAATTTTGTGAAACCTTCAAAATAATAATCACCCGCAGGACACTTCGAAGCCAATGCAAAGCTTTAAATTAGTGGCGAAGCTACCGCATTCGCCTTTACGATGGGAACTGCAGATCTAGTCGGATTACGAGGACGGTAAAATCAAAAGGTCAGCGTAACTGCCCTGAGTGTCCTCCTCCTTATCCTCACTGCAGCGAGGTAAAATAGAAACATTACCTGTTTTACATTACCGTTTATCGCTGAACCCAAATATTTTAATGCGTTACCCGTTTTTGACTGAGGGTACGAGTGGTAAATCTACGTGCAGTGACCACCTATGCGGAAACCGACAGCAAAAATCATGATCGAGCCATTCCCATGAGTCAACTGTTGACCACGGAATTGTTGGCCGTTCACCGACGAGTAGTGACGACGAAGCTCAGACGTCACGGAGGCCAATGCAGATCTCACCGTTCTAGCCCAGTGGTTTGCCCTAACAACATTTTATTGTTTCCGGTTCACGCAGAGATATTCTTATAGATCCTCCTTCTTCCACTCAGCGCTTGAGTTCTCCCTCGATGATGGGCGAAACTGAGTTACTGGGTTCTATTTTTGCGTCGTGCACTGGAATACGAGTGCATGTAATATAAAAGTAACGACAGCACTGATTGAGACCAGCCGCATAAAGTCTGTATCTAGGAAAAGCAAGGCGAGAGGGGAAGGGGCATCGACGCCCGAATCTTTTTTCTTTTTGTCTATATTTGTTCGCGTTGTGACCCTGTACTTCTCTGATTAAAATGTAACAGTGTGGCACATAACCTTTTACTTGTCTAGCTGGATGTATTCTTGAATGTTCGTCTCCATACCTGCATAGTTAGCCCTTTCTCTCGTGTACTACTGCTACAATGAGAAAATGAGGTGAAACATCGAATACATCTTGTCACCCATAGTGTGGGTGTAACCTAAAATTCAAGCCATATCTTAGCTATTTATTATTTTTGTATCGCAGTGTAAACCTAAAAAAAAAAAGGATTCAATGCTGAATTCAACAATAGGCATCATTACGTATAGCCAAATACCGTAACTCATTTTGATTAGCAAGGTCGTACAGTAACGACCCCGTTGACATTTGGCAACGTTATTCTAAAATGCGTATAGAGGACAGCAGTAAGCTGCAAAAGTCTTCACTAACGCAGATACACGAATGACGTATACAGAGCTACGGCGTCTTAAAAATGATAGAGGACTAGATTGTCAAATTTTGGCGAGGCCTTACGAGGTCTGTGAAGCATGTACGTCTCTGTTACTGTCCACCACGCAGCTCTTTGGTCCTATCGCACGTGCGTTAATGACTGGCGTATTTTCAAATCGCCGAGTAATCTATTGCCGTTATTATCCGCTTCGCAGAATTTACTCCGAAATATAAACGTAGTAAGCAGACACGTAGGTCCAGCAGAAACATAGGCCGGAAAAAAGGGAAGAGACTGTGAGAATTTATGATTTGTGGAAAGTACGGTATCCACGTTTCCACCTTCGCCTCACCTGTACCGGTCAGATATTTCAGGTCCGGTGTATAATTAAACGAATATTTCTGATGTCATGCTAAAAGAATCATCAAAAACATAGAACGGCTTTGTTGTCACAGATGCTGCAACGCAATAGCGTTTCATTATTGTTGTCACTATAAGTCGGTATGACATTACGTGTTTAATTGGAGCACCAGTCTGGTAATTAAAAACACTGTCGTCGTTGCTGGCAGTAACGTTATCGATGTTTGCAGATTTGGCCTGTTCCATTTTCTCTACGATGACCATCATGGGCGTAATCGACGTATTAGTGATAATTCGCGTATAATCAAATAGCCAACCCTCCATCAACATTGCACTTATTCAATCTACCGTTACGCAGACGGCGTTTCTGATTATATTTGAAGAACGTTCAGTCAAGAACATATAAAGACAACCTCCACAATAACTTATTCAAATGCTATTCTTTTATTTTACCGGCTCACGTAGTCTTTGTGCAGGTCACGAGCACAAAGGAAAATGTTAGTTGAAGCTTCTAAGAACTCCTTAACTTTTTATGGAAATGGGAAGCCTCCTAATTTACTCACCTTAGGTACAAGCTCATTTATAGTTCCAGCATGGGCATCTATTTACCCACTTCGGTCATACACTTTACATGGTTCCTGCAAGTACTTAACGAATCGGTACTCGAGATGTTAACCTGTTAGGTCATGTCGTTGTTGATTTTTCTTGATTTACTCATAGTGTTTCTTTTAGAGCAAACGTCTTTTCACTAAAATCACTGACTTTCAATGTGACCTTTAATGAAAATGTTAAAAATAGCTCAATATTATAACTAGTTTAATAGCAGAGTTTCAGGGCTGAATTCGGCAGGTGCGAACGAATTGATCGAGGTGCTACTGTATATGCTTTCCAATTAAATGCTCTTCAACTCTATTTGTTATGTTTGCTCAAACTGCAAATAAGGTGTGACTAAAGGATGATTGTTTTAGGTTAACTGGTTGTAGAAATAAATTCAGGAAAACGTTTTTTTGACATTGTTTTCGACTAACTGTAAGGATTTGGCTATTTTTTTGTGTAAATGAAACGTTTTTGGCTGATTTCAAGCTTTCACAAGAATCTGGTATTTACGAAGATAGCCTTTCGAAGTAAAAATAACAGTTTCTGATAATGCAACTTGAGTTATAACCAATACAGAAGGGGCGCCAACATAAAATTCATCAATAAACAACAATTTCTATAAATCGACCCCCTTCCACTGAGTTCGGTCGGACCTGAGACGGGTCGGGTAAGAAAGCCCACCCTGTGACGTTTCGAGGGCGGAGTCATCGGGTCCGCCAAAAGTTTTGGTCAATGTCTTAACGACCTTATATCGATGGTTGAGGTCGATGCCTAATAGACGTGCGGGGAGCAGGCCGACCTCCGGCCATCATCAAATACACGCGTCTTTTTATACTGATTTTATTTATACTATGTAAGCTATGTTACAGCACAATAAGGATTAAATCGCTGTTTTGACCCGCTTGCTGTTTGAGTTACAAATTGAAATTTCCCTTTCAATTTAGTCAGTTTTTCCATTGCTCCGAAATTTCAGTTGGTGCCTGAGATCTTAGTTGTATTCAATCAATGAGTTTTTATGCGGTGGCTCGGTCGTTGTTGCATTTTAATAATGACGTAGTAATTTCTAACTATAATATACACCCAAGTATGCCATCTTTATATCATATTTATGAGTTCAACCCGAAAGATTTTGCCTGTTATTTTTCTCCATAAGGGGTTCGGTTATACTTTCGTTTGTTAGAACTAAAAAGGGTATTCACTACATTTACGTAGGCTGTTTATAGGCGCCAGAAGGGTTACTACAACGCACCGAACCGGAATCTTTTCAAGCGTGCACAATAATTCCACATTCCGATACCATTTGTCCAACTGGCCACCACTAGTGAATTCTGTTTGAAATCTGATTAATTTATTCTAATTGATCAGCTTGAGTTTCGGTTTATTTTATCCATCCATAACCAGTTCAGTAATTTTAGGCCGCTATTGTTCGTAGGCAGCATCCCGCGAAGAGTGGTACTTGAAGATCACATTCAAGGAAGAATTCTTAAACTCTTCATATATTGTGTTTTGTCTCTACGGCACTATTTTTTTAGAATTGGAAAACGCTTAACATTCCTGCTATCAAATAGATAAATATTCTGTTTGTACGTAACTATCGAATTTATATTGGCACAGGATGTGGACTAGTTGACATTTTGCGCGCTACAGAAACAGTTCATATTAGCTCTATGTTTAAATCTATATTTTCATATTATCTGTGCATACCATTATGTCGAAACGATGAACGAGAAAAACTAAAGCCAAAAGAACATGTCGGATATTTGGCTAGCGTCCTTCGCAGTGTTGGCGTTGGCGGAGATGAATCGAGATTGCCACTTTCGGGAAGCGTAGAACAAAATGAAACCCAACCGTCAACAAGCGATCTGTTAGCCGGTTCCGGCTCGTCCCAGATATCTCCGATGTGACGGCCTTGGTGGCGTTCATTGGTTGCACGATCTTAGGTCACCGCCAGCTGAGAGCGTCGCCCGCCCGTTGGCCAGACAAGACGCCTCACGACAAAACTGAGCTTCCGAAACTCATCGTCGTTTCATTTTCCGCCCTTGGCTAACGTGGGTCTTCTCTTTTTGCCAACGCTAACAACGGATGCTATTATCGACGAAGACAACAGGCAAACCTGGCTAGCGAGGGGAATACAAGACTGAGCTACTTACAGACCAGTCAGCCAACTGAAGACCTAACGAGTTCAGAAGCAAGAAGGCGGCCGCTTGACTGTTCTGACAGTCACAGCGCTAGCTGAGGAGGAGCGGTGATACAGGAAGGGCACAACTGAGGGCCTTTCTCTAGACTGGTCGAGGGTCGTGGTTGGGTTCTCCACTACGTCCGGTCGCCTTCTCTCCTTTAGCCGGCATCGTCCCGTAACACCCGGCTGGAACAGGCCAGTCTCGTATCAACATAGCTGCCAAGTGGTAGCCATAAAACCTTACGCCTGGGTTTTAGGCTCCCATCCCTGTGTTGATCGCGACTTGAATGTCGATACATTGTTCCTTTTGATAGTGCCCGGAGTGTCTGCCCATCATCTAGTGACGTGCAGTGACCGCTGGGCTCTGCCCCAACCACCGATATGGCTTCGAGGTCAGTCCCCGATCAGTCTCTACTCATCAAATGGCCACTAATCTGGCGTAACCAACAAGAATTCAGGATACAATCCAAGTTACAGCATCAACAGTAATACTACCACCACCTACAATGCCAAGCACAATGTTGTCACAAGTAACCTCACAATCATCAGTATAATCATCATAATCTCTTTGATAAAAGTGATTTGGATACCCTAAGTGCTCATACAGAATGGATGTGCATGCTATAATCGACGAAGCTAGCCAACTGAGGGGAGAAATATGCTAATGACGATAGTGTGGAGGTGCCTTCTTCGAGCTGTACCAGAGTTTGTACAATCGACCCACTGCAGTAGCCAACTACGATTTCGGGGATAGTTAACTACTGCTATTTTGGCAGTATTTGCTACTGTACTTTACCAATGCTCTCCGGCCACCCGTCCGCCTTCTCGCTATATATAGATGCTCTTTACAGATACCTGTGGTTGTAGTCACAAATCAGCCCTCAGGTCGACGATATCTTGGCCTGTTCCTACCGCATGAGCGTGTGTTGTCCGCGGGTCTCGGATGGGTCAGTCTGCCTATCGCACGCACGATTTATCGTGCCATAGCGAAAGATCCGAAAAATTTTTAAACTTACCACAGGGATGATCTTCACTGCTTGGACTTCCATTATTATTATTATTAACCGCAAAAAATATGCATTTTTACCAGGCTTACGTCCTTTCGTTGCCTTCTTGTTAAGTCAGACCTATGTTTAAAAGTTAGATAAGCTTTTTAGGTTCTGAACGAATTACGGCCTACGTATTTTTGTCTCCATATAGGTCACTGATTTGTGTTCTTGAAATGTCTCTGTGTTCAGCACCGTCCTGGTCTGACATACCTGCTAAGGGGCCAAACAATGGAGTATGCGTCGTTACTCATATGAAATCAGTGAACACCTAAAAAGGCAGATATGATCAAACAGCAGACGACACAGAGTAAGGAATGAAAGTATAGTAATTATAATAACATTTCTTGATTATATTATTGATACTCACTTTCTGTGTGTCGTGCGGACCTTTAGTCCTCAGTCCCTAATTTCGCAGACCGAACCCCTACCAAAAATAAAGAGACTCAAGGATGATAGTCTTTATTTTTTTTTTATAATTTGTTAAGTTCTATATTACGAGCCCTAATAGCAACGCTGAAATTCTGCTGGGGACAGTTATAACTCGACCTGAAGCCAAACGAGATAAGTCCTTTTTGAGCTTTGGCAGGACTGATAGGGATCTCCGAGCATTTCTGCATATCAAACATGGACGAATAAATATCTAACGAATTATCTTAGCATTATTGGCTTCCCCATTGTGAGACGATGTCTTAAAGGTTAGCTTTCATGCGGACAGCGCAGAATGGTACATCGCCGAGCATCGCATGTCGTCGTAGCCGACACGGTCACTAAATCGATGATGTGAGTCGTAGCATCTTGTAATATATAAAGGCTTAATTCTTTAAGACGATCTCCAGCTACGTATAAATTTCGAATGCCGACTATCTTGAGGCATAAGTACTCGCGAAACGCATGCAGTAATACCGTGAACGGTAGCGAAGCGCCCAAGCGCTGGCCAAGTGTTGCTACTGTAAGCGCTCTTGAGGTACACATTTGCTTTATATCGAAACCACGGCTTTTGAAGATTTAACAGACAACTCTAATTGTTAACTATGTATTGCGTGCCGTAGTTTTTACATAAACTACCATTTATATAAGCCTATCGGTTGTAAAGAACAACTCAAATGCCTTGCCTCGTACTCGTTGCCAAACTCTTGCCTCGTATGTGGTCCAATTCATTTATGTATTACCTAGAAGACTAGACTTCAAAGAAACGACTTAATAGGAGATCACACCCCACTAATACTAAACTCTTTTCAGTGGCTATCGTTATGCTCGAAATCGGTAAATGTGGTTGAAGAGACCAGCTTGTTCAAGCTACATACAAGCCCAGATCTTGCTAACCCACCTTATTGTTCTATTAATTAGAAGATTACAAAAAGACGAGTAGTTTTTGGAAACTTGTAGGTAGCTTTTAATCCTATTGAACTAACTTAAGGTATAATTGTTCTAATGTGCTCTCTACGAGGCTGTGGCCTTTACTTGCACAAATTTGCATAAAACGTTGTCGTAGTCTTTGCAAATAGTTTAAACAGCGTCCCGTTTGAGTTGGTTTATTGATGATTCAAAACAGAGAGCAGTAATTAAAAAATAGGTTTCCTTCAACGAGCGTTATAGCCAACGACCATAACGGCACAATTTTTTCCTGTCGATCTGTGAAGACTGCCGGGGCCTAAACAAGCTAGCGACCCGTGTGCTTTGCTCGAATTTAAGTATCTGGGGGGTGCGGCTGGCTATTCAAAGAGCTGAAAGCACCTCACGAAGCCCGAGGTTTCGGCCGGCTGGTGGGTGCTTGCCATACGGAACTATACTGCATTACCTTGTAAATTGCTCATGTCCTTTTACGCTTAGAAAATATCTACAAAGAGATATATAAGTCGCACAGGTTTTCGATCACAAGTTTACTGCTACCGTACAACCCAAGTCACGAATGACAAGTACACACGACTTAAGATTTCCTGCCAGCTTTTACGAGCAGTAGCGTAATATTTTCCCTTGCTCTTTGTTTTTTTTTGTCGCTTTTATTTTGTAACAAAAAAGATAGTGACTTATTTCATCTTGAACGGAACGGAAGCGTCGCGGCCTACTGTTAGAGAAACTATTGGTAGAGTCGAACTTTGTGGGTGAAAAATGTTAATAGTTAAGCGTTTAGCAGCTGCTGGTGGGTGGGATCAAGACCAAAGTGAGTGCTTAGAATCGAATGGTTGAGCGCATGTGTATACAGAATACCCGCCATAAGCGCGTCTACGAGTCCACCCTATCTTCGTATGCGCGAGGTTCTACTAATTAGAGGCCAAACGAAATCGTAAGCAAGCCTGGTTCATGAAGTGAACAGTTAGGTATTCTATATATATCGGAAAAAGTAACTTTGCAAGTTGATATTGCTCTAAATATATAGCTATACAATGTATGAGGATCTATTAGCGACCTCTGAACCGTTATTGAGCTATATTACGAAGTGCTTTCCTTTTCTCGTTTGATACTTCCACTGCTTACTATTTCACTCTTTTGCTTATAACGTGGTTCTAGTTTCGCATAGCCTTCTGCCTTCTGTATGCAGTGCTAAACGTTTCAGTCTTCATGCCAACAGCCGGTACTGTTGCTTGTGTGGCTCTTTGAAAAGTGGGCACATTTACGGATCTGGTCTGCTATCTGCATTCTACTGGGTGTCCTGAGTCCCGGACTTGGCAGTGACTCGTGACTCGTGTCAGGAATTAGCTCGCAGGCTGTCGATATCAAGCAACAGTTGAGACGGCAACGCGGGCGGTCTATCCGCCCGCGATTTGGCGGGCAAGCGAAAACAGACACTCAGACGAGACAGAGATATTCTTTCGTTTGACATTCGTGCCTTCGTTGTTGAGTATTGCGCTAGAAACATGAAGGGGAACGAAGGATGGACATAGTTATCGAACTGGCAACAGGCACAAATGCAATGCCGTCACCGTTCGCCGAGGGTTAACGTGGACAAAATGGCAACAGGAAAGAACACAAACCTTCGAATACTCTAGCGAATGGGCCACTAGAGATGGCGATGGAAATACTGCTAGGTTTTTTTTTTGTTTTGTTATGATTCTGAGTATAATAGAAAAATTAGCGAATTAATCAATATTTAAATTTCAAGTTATGTCAGTTACTAATTTAGGAGTTGTTTTCAAGTTAAACTGAAGAGTGCAAAAACTCACCTATATAT
>NW_019214255.1:128766-182513 GCF_002532875.2 Varroa jacobsoni
AACAAATCATTGAGCGAATTGACATTTTGTAAACTGGAAAACCTATGGTTAAACGCTGGAGAAATCCGTATGAAAAATCTGAGACGACAAAAATAAGGGTTCCTACATTGTGGTTATCTGTTTTTAATTATGTAAGCTATACTTATATGTTCCTGAAAGGGTAGGGTCAGCGACAGTGGAGAAGAGCAGCTACAGGACATTACAAGAGGGGTAGCGCTAGAAATATGAAAATATTGTATTGGAAGTATTGTGCGACGGTAAGACGGTTGGTTCTCTATGTCTAGTCGATGAAAGGCAGGTGAGATTGCTTTTTTGAGCTTGATACTACTGATAAAATAAAACCGACGATCTTCATTTTCATCCACGGTGAATATGTTAATTTGACTAATGACTGAAGTAGAAATGAAAGAGTGCAACCTACGAACTGCCTCGCTAGTGGAATAAGGTAAAACGTTGTATTAGGCGAATTGTTCAGGATCAAAAAACTTCGATCACCGTCCATCACAACTGAACCACTGTCGAACGATACATTAGCTCTTGAGATTCTAATTAACTGATGAAGAGTTCACGGTAATCAAGTATCAAGCTAATTTCTGTTACAGGCAAATCGACGGCATCGCGCCGACGTTTGCTAAGAAGCCTTCGATCCGGCAGGAGGATGACGGTGAACTCCTGTTATTTGAATGCCGAATCACCGCTGATCCCAAACCAGAAATCTTCTGGTTCCACAATGGTGCTCCAGTTCAAGAGAAGCCCGGTCGTTTCAAGATTCTTGTACGGCCCGATGGTGGTCACCACTACGATTGCACACTGCAGGTTTCAGACGTGACAGTTGAAGATGCTGGCAAATACAAGGTGGTCGCCAAGAACGAGTTGGGCGAAAGCAACGCTACAATATCACTGAATTTCGATAGCGACGATGCCAACGTGCCCGAAGGTGGGACAAAGCCGACCTTTGTAGAGAAGCCTCTTATTAAGCAAAGCGACGATGGAAATAAGATCATGTTCGAGTGCGCCCTCATTGCTGATCCCGCTCCAACAATCAAGTGGTACCTCAATGGCGCTCTCGTGCCAGAAGGAACACGGCACAAATATCGACTCATCTCGGACAAGCACAATCACACTTGCACTCTTGAAGTTTCGAAAGTCAGGGCGGAAGATGGCGGAGAGTACAAGGTCGTCGCATCCAACTGTCACGGAGACGGGCATGCCAACATAACGCTAAACTTTGACGCGGGCAAGCCCAAGTAGGTTTCAATCCTTACCTACAGTGTTCATGATGATCATAATAATAATAATAATAATAATGGTCTATAAGTTTTCAGCAAGCGAATATTATAAAAGGCTAATATTTACGGATTGCAGAATTCCTGAGGGAAAGGCACCTAGGTTTCCGAAAAAGCCGACAATCCGACAGGAAGGAGACTCCCTAATACTTGAATGTGTCTGTGAAGCCCATCCTTTCCCAGAAGTTACATGGTTTCTAGGATCAAAGAAAATCATGGAGGGCGTCAGACATAAAACTGCGCGAAAGGAGATCTCCAAACATACGTATCATCTCTCACTTGAGATTAGAGTAAGTACAAAACACGGAAGTCCACTTTACGCCCATAAGTGTAAATTACCAAGGAGAGAAGCTAAACTTGTATTGCAAAGCTAAATTATTTCTGAGATAAAAATGGAGGCTTCGTCTTTTAGGAAGCAGACTTAACCCTGTTAGTTAGCTTATCTAATAATGACAATTTAATCGTGCCTGATTTTTTCAGGATCCTACAACAGAAGATGGCGGAAGCTATAAATGTAACGCTATGAACGAATTAGGTGATAGTAATGCGAATATTACTTTGAATCTGCAAGGCGCTGCGGAGCCGCCAAAGTCGGGTGATGCTCCTACGTTCACTCAAAAACCTAAGATTGTTCCAAAAGACGGTACACGCTGCGTTTCCAATTAAATAGACATTATCGTATTGAGTTCGATATTTAATATTATTACAATTATGTAAAATATTCGATAAATAATTGGTCCTTCTAGGTTTTTTAATTTATGAATATCTATATAATTTACGATATCAGATCAGAGCTTTAATGAGCACCTGTTAATAATTACTTATTGCTATGGAACTTCAGGCGGTTTGATGATTATCATGGAAATCCACGTGAAGTCGAAATCTGCCCCCGACTATACATGGTTCCATGGGTCGAACACTGTTCGTCAACAGGCTGGCCACATTTCATTTTCTATGGAAAAAGAGGGAACCGAAGAATACGTAATAATTATGGAAATCCGCAACCCGGCAAAGGAAGATGGCGGTATGTATAAGTGTACAATACGAAATGCCCACGGAGAGATTAATGCCAACCTTAACCTCAACATCGCTGGAGCACCAGCTCCATCCGGCGAAGCTCCTTCGTTCGTCGAAAAGCCTAAAATTCGGGCCGAAAGGGATGGCAAGCTTATCATTATGGAGTGCAAGGTTAAGGCCAATCCTCAGCCTAGTATTAGCTGGTATCGAGAAGGAGTCACTGTTTTGGAAGGGGGACGCATTAAACAAACTGTTCGCCAGGAGGGCAACATATACCATATTAAGCTGGAGCTTTCAAACCCCGAGCTCACCGATGCTGGCGTCTACAAGTGCAATGTGAAGAATTCTGCAGGAGAGTCAAATGCCAATCTTACTCTCAATATTGAACGTAAGCTCGTTACATTCGTAAATACGAAATATAAGCTTAGTGTTTGAATATCACCCGTGAGTTATTATATACTTACGATTTCTGTTTTAAATAATTCCCCACTTATACTCAAGCTTTCAAACCAAGTAGCATTAATGCTTCTTTAATAACAGTAGAGACGATGACAATTATAAGAACACCTATTCAGACCAATCGTCGTTGCTATAACAATAACGCAACATGTCACGACTATTCCAGTGGCGCCGGTAATCAAGGAAAGACCGAAGGTCATTCGGCGTGAACATCAGAAGACAATTATAATTGAATGCACGGTGCAATCTGCCAATAAGCCTGACGTTGTTTGGTATAGAGAAAATAACATGGTGCGTGAGGATACTCGCCATCAGGTCCATATTAAGCAAGTGTCGCAGGGTGAGTTTGCAATAGCTCTCGAAATCGAAGCGCCCGACGTTAAGGACAAGGGCGTGTATAAGCTGATGGCCAAGAATACTAAAGGAGAGAGCACGTCGCAGACAGTCATTGTTGAAGTGGACCAAAAAGAGGAAAAGAAAACTCCGGAGCCCCCTAAAGGCGAAAAGCCCAAAATTATTGGTAAGCTTCAACGAGTGGAGATCGAGCAGGGCAAGTCGGAAACTCTATCGATTCGTATTGAATCGAAGACAAAATGCACCGTTATTTGGTACCGAAATAAAACGGTTCTACGAGAGTCAACAAAGATAAAGACCACATTCGACGGAACAGTGGCCCAACTTCGTATCTTGGAGGCTACGACGGACATGTCAGGATCTTATACTGTTGAAGTCAAAAATGAATTTGGAGTTGAAGAACATTCAGTTGAGGTCGCCATCAAAGGTGCGTTATCGATAGTTAGGTATTGTATTTTTATCTAGACAAAGGTTAATCATATACAGAAGGTTGTTTCGGGTCGGTTTATCTACGCGCTTTCACTAGCAGGCGTTGGCATGGGTCTGTTTTACTTACAGAAATGAAAAAGGTCGAGCAGACAACAGTGACGACGAAGACTGAGGAAAAGAAGATTGAGGTAGAAAAAGCTGAAGAAAAGAAGCCCGAAGCGAAAAAGCCCGAACCCAAGAAACCTTCGGTGCCGGAAAAGAAGCCCGAAGAGAAGGTACGTTTCCTTGAAGCACATACATTGCACAGTAGAATATCTTGCCATAGTGTTACGTTCAATACACTGTTACTAAATATATTAATCATAATTCGATGAACATCTATATGCGCAATTCGCATGGGTATTCGTAGAAACCTCCGGTAGGACGACAAGAGTCTTTAGCGAGACCTGGTGATTCTGGATCATCAACACCTCACCGAACAGGATCGCTCAAGCGGACAGAGTCCGTAAAATCAAAAGAATCTCGTTCCTCAACACCGGACTCCACAAGGAGATCATCAGCTATCTCGAAAGAAGACATTAATAATATTTATGAGGCGCTGCATGCTGCGCCCGTTGGAGGAGGAGTTAAGAGAATGATGGGTATTGAGTATGCGTCAGATGGTAAGCGGACTTGCACGGCCGACGACATTGCTAATATCCTTAAAGGATCGAGATATGTCAGAGAAATATCTAGCGACACCACTGAGCCGACTTCAGATACTCCCACACCAATTGTGCACTCACCGTGCACGTCACCGGTGCCCTCTTCACCCGTGCCAACAATTACCATTGAAGATATTACCGAGATGTCACCACCGCCGCTGCAAGCTATCACTAAAGCACCCGACAAAAATAAACCACCTCCAATAGTCGTTGAAACGCCGCCGAACGCGACCACCCCACAATCGTCGCCGATACAATCGCCCACTCCAAAAGAGGCTAAAGAAACAAAAGACGTTCCCGCCAAACGCGGCTGGAAAAAAGTCAAAGTATTCGGCGCTGATGAGGAAAAAGAGGAGCCTTCACTCGTCGCCCGCAGAAGCAGCGTCTGCCTCGCGCTTGATCCTTCGAAGGATCTGGCTGTGCAGATGGACGCAATGGCTCCGGGGAGCACGGTGCTCATCCACGGCCACGAAATGCAAGTCCAGCAAGCCAAGGAAATGCTGAAGGTTTGTCGCTGCTGCTGATGCTGCTGCTGCTGTCGCTGTCGATCTTGCTGCTACCGCTCGCTATCTTTGCGGGTTTGCCAAGCCTCGACTAACTAATACTACAGTAATCATAATAATTAATAGTAATACCAGCACCAGTAGTACTGCCACTGCTCTTACGCATTAGCATCATTTCACACACAAACACGAAATTGTCCTTATTCCCTATGTTTGTATCTTTGTTTTTCCTTATAACTAGGAGACGCCTTACATATGTATATGTTTATGGAGCTTGTATATTGGTGTTTTTTGTTTGATGTTTCAATAATAGGTTGAGCCATACTTGCTTATTTTTCTTCTTTGACAAAAGCCAGAAATAGCATATTTGTCATATATGATACGACCGACCAACACTCTTTGTAGGCTCCGAGCCGTAAGCCTTCTGTCAAGGAACCCGAGAAGATTGAGCGAAAGCCTTCCGTTAAGAAGCAGGAATCCATTCCGGACATCAAGGTGGAGGGGCAGAAGGAGGTACGGCCATCGGTACCTGTCGTTAAAGAGCCGACACCGGAGCCCATGCTTCCAGAATCCCGCAAGGGTTCGCTCAAGGTTGACGTGCCACAGGGCCGTCGGGGCTCTATCATCATGGTAGCCGATGAGGTTCGTCCAGAAAACGTGACGTTCCGATATTCGAAATCGTCTCTGCTCGTCCAGGAGATTCGTCTTTCCTGTCGTGTCCCGTATCTCTCAACCTGTGTGATCTTTCGTGTCTGTCCTGTTTTTTCTATATACCCCGCGTCTGCTCGATGCCTTGGATGATGATGATAATGATGATGATTAGGTGGTGTTTTTGTACGTCCGATCCGTCCATTTTGTTCTGTCGACTGCCTCTGTTCCACTATTGCCTTTGCCATATTATCCGTTGCAACGTTGACGGAGAACTACCTCTGCACCGTTAATTTCACAATGTTCATAGACGCACTCGTAAGCATAAATCTGTAAAATACTTCCGGCTGTAATTTAGAGTGACGTGTTCCTTATTGCTTTCATGTGACATCACTTTACTGCGAATCTTTGTCACCCTAAGCCATTCTGTTAGCGGATTCGTTCCGAAACGTTCTAAGGTACTTTTAGAGAATTGCAAGTGTTTAAATTACATAAACACAGACAAAACAGCAGGAAAAAATAGCGCCGCTTTAGCTATTTCTTACATCCATTCAACAATAACGTACAGAATTTATATTTTGTTTCGTTTGTAATGATGAGTTTATGTTGCTTTTCTATGTTATTGTCTTGTCTTTTTCGTTTTCGCTCTACTGACGGTTTTCGTCGCTTATGATTTTTTATATGTTTTTCATCGTTTTTGTTATTTATATTGCAATTGTTTTTGCTTCTGTGCCTTTTGTTTTTTGACCTCTTTCCGCCTTCCGATTGTACTTTTTTAACTTTCTCATATGTTAACGCACTTTATCGTTTTCGCGTTTCTGATTAAGAAATGTGTTGTTACGTTTCTATCACCCAAAGTAACTACAAGCACCCTCCCAAGCCAAAAGGTTCAACTAGTTTTCTTTTCATGTACAAACGTTAATAGTGGATCTTTTTCGGTGCGGCAAAATATGCAGAAGGGCGTATGCATGGACGAGAAAGGCCAGATGAAAAAGCTTCGTCCAGGCGAGGTACTGGAAGTTCGCCAACGGAGAAAGTCCAGTGTCGGCGTAGACATGCGCCGAGGCAGGTTGGTATAAACTTCAGTTGGCTACCATAAAAATCTACTGGCTCTCAAGCGGAAGAGTTCATAACCTAATGTAATCGTATTCGAATTTACAGTACTGCAGGCGATGATAGTCGAGTTGATATGCCGTCAACACCTATTAAAGCCGTCGGTGAAGGCGGACCGCCAGTTATCGTTGACTATCAAGAGAATATCTCGGCGACGGAAAACTCGACCGGTCAGTTAACTGTCACTGTAGAAGGCAATCCTGCCCCACAGTTCCGCTTCTACAAGGTGAGGCAAAGTGCTATCGGCGACATTGACTAATTTCCAATTTAGTATAGGTACGTATAGAAGCGCACGAACGTGTTTGTCTCTAAAAAAATGATCTTCACTTAACTTTGGCTTCGTCGCAACAGGCCGGCACTGAGATCTTCGAAGGCGGTCGCTACAAGATCGTAACAGATGGCTCGACGAATTCGGTCTACTTCTGCATCCGTAAGTGCAAAGCGAGCGATGAAGGAAAGTATTCTATCACCGCTTACAACTGTCACGGCGAGGACACTGTTTCCATGTCGTTGCTGGTTGCCCCTGAGGGCGGCATGGACTTCCGTGCCATGTTGCAGCACCGCCAGTACGGTAAATGGAACAAACAAAAGCCAGACCCCGACTGGCAGCTTAAGGAGCGCGAAAAGGAGGAGGAACTCGCCAAACTTGCCAAAAAGGTACGACATCTTGGCTACGCATGCAAAGGGTTTCTATTAGTCTTTTTATGTCAAACGTTCCGTTTGTGTGCTGGCTCAACACACTGCATTAAGTAGTTAAGAAGCCGAACACATGTTTCACCTATAGTATAATAACAAATTAATTTAACAGTTGTTCCCTGCTACCTTAGATTGGAAGAATTATCGTGTAGAAAAATATTTCCGGCTAAAATAAATTCTCATCATAGAAAAGCACGACCATGGTCTTAAGGGTTATTGGTAAGAGCTGTAGGAATCGAGTGTAATTATGAACAAATACAATTTTTCTTTTTCTAAAAGGTAAACTTTAAAAGTAAAAGCGAGCTGTTGTTTATAACGTGTCTTCCGAACATACAACTTTTATAGAAGTTATCAACGTTGCAAGTGACGCGGTTCCAAATGCACGCATATGTGTTAAACGTCAAGCCTTCAGATTTAGCCGGCGTATACGCCTAATCTATATTCGAATCTAAGATCTACTTCATTGTCTTCATATGATAAGTTCTAATTACGCACAACGTATAACACTGCCATTTTTCTCAACTGACTTTTTGATTGCGCTTTTTCTTCTTTAACACTTGACTCTTCTCGATATGAAATTTTGATCTAATAGATTTGATAGAATTTTCAACATGCACTGTCACTAATTTTCTTCCATAACGATGCCTGACGTCATCTGAAAAACTGTATATTTGTATCGTATTGTTTTTCGTAGGCGCATTTGAAACAAACCGTCGAATACTAATTTTAGAGTTAACAAAACCTAATTGATTTTGTTGATGGTAAGAGTTTAGAGCCGTCAAGTCCTCGCAGCTCGAGGCGGCCGTCCCTAGCGGATCTAATCCCCGACTGGCCAGTGCTGCACAGTATCGTCGTTCGCAAGGTGACCGGAGAGTGATGCACTCTGCACGCTTCGCTGGGAGCGTGGCGTTCCGGCACTCATGTCGGTGTACACATCCGCATAGCATCTGACGCGTGCGTTCAGTTGTGTGCGCCTGTCTACACTAGTGAGCCGCCCGGGAAAAATCACTTTTTACCGGCTTATTTTCTTGTCCTATGTTGCTCAACGTATTTTGTTCCTCGTTCGCACCTCGTTGGGAATCTTTCAGTTTTCAACAATCTTCACTTTTTGTTTGGTTAATATGGTTTTGATTTCGGTGCGCATCCGCCACAGTAGACGGCAAAGGCGCTGCTGTCACTGTCTGGTTGCCACCCGGCTTTGTACGTTTTCTGTTTGCATGAATTCTTATAGCGAAAGGACGATAAAACTTACAGATTGCCCTCCATTTGTAGAAACCCGATACTTTCATCAAGCCCCTGAAGAACGTGCATGTTAAGGAGGGCAAGGATGCCAAGGCACGATTTGAAGCAGTGTTTTCGAAGAACGGCGTCAAGGGTAAATGGTTCAAGAACCGCCAAGAACTGTTTATGGGCAAGAAGTACAAGATGTCCTCTACAGGCGATCTTCACGTTCTTGAGATCAACAACCCGACCCAGGATGATGAGGGAACCATCACGCTGACTTGTCTTGAGACTTCTTGCAAGGCCCTTCTTGAAGTTGATGGTAAACACCCGTACGCTCATAGTAATATTAGATCGCTGCCCAGGAACCAAAGCAAACATTTGTGCGTATGCTTATTTAGTTAGTGAAAAGTAATATGGACTAAAATATTTCGCTTTTATATTTACAGCTCCCGATCCGGTGTTTAAGTTTACAAAGAACTTGCCTAAGAAGGCTGACGTGCACACGCTTAGGGAATTGGTTCTCGAGTGCAGTTGCAATTCCGCAAAAGCACAGGTACAGTGGTATAAAGATGACCTCAAGATCAATGCATCAGAACGATTCCAGATGGAACAGGATACGTTCGGTAAAAAGATACTGCGCGTATTCAACCTTATGCTTGAAGATACGGGTGAGTACTCCTGTAAAATCGTTCACACAGCCGAAAAAACTCAGTGCAAAGTGTCGGTTACTGAAAAGCAATATCAATTCATGAAGATGCTCAAATCGTTGCGTATTATTGAGAAAGAACCAGTCACCTTAGAGTGTGAAGTCGATGAGCATGAGGCGCCTGTCACCTGGTACAAGGACGGAAAGGAGCTCAAACCTGATAAGCAGTGAGTAAAGCAACCTGCACGCGCGCGCTAGATAGAGTATTTATGAACGGATGTTGTATAAACTAGCGATAATTTCATCATTTACAGCGGTCAGTATTTACAGGAAATCCCATAGACGCGTCTTGATTGCATTTGCTTGATTTAGCCCTTCTATAAAAAAAACTTCGCGGCCAAAAACAGACAATCAAATCGTAATAACCTCCGAGTTTGTTTGAATCCGAACAGTGTTCTGCAAATGACGACAAGCTAGAACGAAAAACTTAGACATTTCATACTTTTTATTTGCGGAAAGGAAAAGCGAGCACGGACTATTGATAAGGTGTATACATGATGAGGTTTCCAAATGGTGTGTTTCCTTTCTGAAGGGAAGCTTCGATTTCTACAACCAGCTGCTATTCGATATCTATGACGTTGATAACGGCCGTTGCAGATAGAAAGCTAGATCTTTCATTGAAAAGAGCGGTTTGAATCCACGACTATGACAGGCAAAACTAGTTCAAATAATCCCTAAAAAGACGACACAATAAATTATGGTCTGCTATGTATCTTCGCACAGATCGCAGCCGAGGTATTGTGCCTCACTCATCGTATACGCTAGCCCCGATTTATTCTGTTCATTGTTGAATCTACTTAACGTAGGTATAATCGGTTCTCCACATAGTACACAATATACGTATATACGGTCAACGTACCAAAGGCATAGGCGCTATTTTCGAAAAAGGTATCACAAATTTTCAAAACGTAGGATAAGAAAGCAAAAATGTACGTCGATGTTGTGCCTCATCAAAGTTACGTGAACAAACGGAACTGTAATAGAACTAACTAGCTTTGGTTCCCCAGTTCCCCAGTTAACTACTAGAAGTACATCTGAATGATGCCAAACAGCAAGTATGGACTCGAACAAACATAATTTGGGTAAATAGTCCCCACGTCTTTTAGATGCGCCCGATCGTATCGCTTCGAAATATCTATTTATTGTTCTACTCATTTTACAGCTATAACATATCGGCCGAGGGTAAGAAAAGAAGGTGCTG
The DNA here is from genome assembly GCF_002532875.2 of Varroa jacobsoni. NCBI lineage: Eukaryota > Metazoa > Arthropoda > Arachnida > Mesostigmata > Varroidae > Varroa > Varroa jacobsoni. The sequence continues at coordinate 139,107 of NW_019214255.1, forward strand.
TATTAAGATATCCAAAGTAGCTGACGAGGGCACTTATTCCTGCAAAACAAACGCGGAGGAAACATCGTGCGAACTCATCGTAGAACGTAAGCACTTAAAACTGCCAAAACCGAAATTTGGAGCTTTTTTTTGTTTAATGAAATGAAACCTTTGAACCAATTTCGGCCACAGGAAACGTTTAACAATGCCACCCATTTGGCATTATTGAGTTTATTATAATTATCATTATGTTTCTGTTACGATATACAAGGGTTCAGATTATTCCACCGACTTGATTTCCGTTACTTTGATAATTTCAGCTGCTAATCGCTGGCAGAAGAAGCTGAAGGACACAACGGGTATTGAGAGGCAGGAAATTATACTCGACGCTGAGCTCATGGATCGCACTGCTCTAGTGAAATGGTTTAAAAATGGCCAAGAGATAAAATCTGGAGAAAATATTCAGATTGTCTCTGCTGAGGGTAAGCATCAGCTGATATTCAAGCAGGCTACCCTTGAGGATACTGGCGACTACTCGATTGAAACTAAAGGTCTGAAATGCGCATGTTCGCTAACCGTGCAGGAGGCTGAGAAGGCGCCGATTATCAAGCCTGAGAAACTAGACTACGCATTTGATCAAGGCAAACCGTTCACGTTTGAAATCCCTTATATCGTGACCGGAACGCGTACGTCCGATGTAATCTGCAAGCTGGAGTGCAATGGCAATGTTATTCAAACAAAGGACGTCGACCAAGTGGTCAAAGAGAATGTGGTTGTACTCAGTTTCCGTAAACCGGCGCGTGCAAGTACGGGACCGTACACTATTACGCTAAGTAATTCTCAAGGCCAGGACAGTAAAACGCTTAATATCAATGTTATGGACGTTCCCGCACCGCCTGAAGGACCGCTGGCCGTAACCGATATATTTAAAGACCGTTGCAAACTAAATTGGAAGCCTCCAAAAGATGATGGTGGCTGCCCTATCAGTCACTACGTGATCGAGAGGCAGGATCTCAGTGCGAAAGGCGGGTGGACCGAGGTTCTCAGCTCCGATACTACTACAGTAAATGTTACTGATCTTACACAAAAGAAGGAGTACAAATTCCGGGTACGGGCGGTCAATAAGAAGGGTAAATCCGAGCCGCTTGTGGCCGACAAAACAACTCTGGCAAAAGACCCTTTCGACGCCCCGTCGAAGCCTGGCTTGGTAGAGCTCACCGACTGGGATTCGGATCGCGTCGACCTCAAGTGGGATCCTCCTTCAAGCGACGGTGGCGCACCCATCGAAGAATACATAATCGAGGTCAAGGATAAGTTTTCAAACGCATGGACCGAGGGCGCTCGCGTGTCAGGTTCCGAAACTAAGGGTCGCGTTAAGGATCTCAAGGAGGGCGTACAATATGAGTTCCGTATTCGTGCTGTCAATAAAGCCGGCCCTGGAGAGCCCTCTGACCCGACTAAACCTATCATAGCCAAAGCACGTTTTGTCAAGCCGTACATAATTGGTGACGGTATTAAGGGCTTGATAGTCAAGATAGGTACGACCATCAAGCTTGATATTGACTTTGGGGGCGAACCCATGCCTACTGTCATGTGGACGCTCAATGGTCAGGAAATTAAAGAGGTGACTGGAAAAACGACAATTACCACCGTTGAAGATAAGAAGAAAAATACACTTCTTGTTACCAAGGATTCTGTCAGAGCCGACAGCGGTACGTACGAGTTGACTTTGACCAATTCCTCCGGAACAGTCACCTCGAAGGGAGATATCGTCGTTCTCGGCAAGCCGACCAAACCTAGAGGACCCCTTGTAAGTCCATTTCGATAGAGGAGCTTTTTTTGATTTGTAAACATTGAGTCAAGCCTGAACCACTTCTATTAATAACACATTAGTTTTGTATATCAGCACATCGATTCGTTGTAGTTAAATTCGAGAAGAGAAAAGCAAAGAAAAATTAGAAGGATAAGGTTGGATGTTTTTTTTGTAAGTTCTCTGTAAGAGTAAAAATTGGCATTTTCATTTTTCGTTACATATATTACGCATTACAGTTTCCGATTTGCAGTGTCTTCAAGAATCGACTACAGAACTATAATCCACCATTATTTTTAATGTGCTGGCCAGTTTTAATGTAATATGGATTGCATTTGCATATAATATTGTATAGCAACGTAGCGTTGAGTGAAAAAAATAAATTAGTAAATCTTAAGTCCTGCGAATACTATCATAAATGTCAATGGGTGTTCAGAAACTTAATGCCTCTCTCCTTCTGATCTAGCTATTAGTCGAGACTTGAAACTTTTTTGTTTTCGTTCTGTGGCTCAACTTAGAATGCTGATAAAGTCCGTGAGAACTACGCCGAAATATCATGGAAGCATCCAGAAGACAACGGAGGCTCGGAACTTAAAAGCTACGTTATTGAGAAGATGGATGTGGAGACAGGGCGATGGGTTCCTGCCGGAGAGGTCGGGCCCGGCGAAACTAAGGCTAAGGTTACCGGTTTGCAGAAGGGGAAACGTTACAAATTCCGTGTTAAAGCCGTCAACAAGGAAGGATCTTCAGAGCCGCTTGAACTTGATGGCGAAGTGGTGGCGAAAAACCCATATGACGAGCCTGAAAAACCCGCCAATTTGGAGATAGCCGACTACGACAATACTATGGTTGAGCTCAAATGGGACAAGCCGGAAAAAGATGGAGGCAGACCAATCCTGCACTATGTGATCGAAATGAAAGATAAGATGAGGCCCGAGTTCACTGAGGTTATGAAGTCCGATGGTCCAGTTACGACCGCGAAGGTCACAGGACTGAAGGCAAATTCCGTGGTGCAGTTCCGTGTCAGAGCCGTCAATAAGGCAGGAGCATCGCAACCTTCTAATGAGACTGGACCACACATTGTCAAGCATAGGAACCGTAAGTATAGAAATGTGTGATTGCTATGCATTGCATCATTGTCTGTAAAATGAAGTCCTGGAAAAAAAATCTTGCGCAGCTTGAAACTAGGAACGTATTATATCTCCTAAACTGTTTCTTGATTGTTTCAGTTAAACCACGAATCGACCGAACTAATCTAAAGACGGTGATCATCAAAGTAGGTCGAAACCACACGTTCAACGTCGATATCAGTGGTGAACCTCCGCCAGAGGTCAAGTGGACCCTGAATGAAATCGAATGTGTGGCTAGTGATCACTACACGCTGAAGAACGTCGAATACCATTCTGACTTTGGACTTGTCAATGCAATTCGTAAGCAGACGGGCATATACACGATTACAGCAACCAATAGAAATGGCACTGACAGCGTGACCGTTGACGTCACCGTGCTCGGTAAACCCTCTCGTCCGGGAGGCCCGCTTAATGTCAGTGATGTTCACAAGGAGGGATGCAAACTGTCTTGGAATCCGCCAGATGATGACGGTGGTAAACCAATTCAGTACTACGAAATTGAGAAATTCGATAAGGAGACCAACCGGTGGACCCGTTGTGGTAAGAGCGATAAGCCAGAGTTCGACGTTACCGGACTCACCCCAGGAAAGGAATATCTGTTCCGTTGTGTGGCTGTTAGCGACGAGGGCGAGTCGGAGCCCTTAGAGACCACAACAGGCACTATTGCTAAAGATCCTTGGGGTAAGTGTTCCATAGAAAAGCACACGAGGGACTATAGTTGTAATATTGTATAGTAAGATCTTTTTTTCTCGTTGTTATTCGTGACGTAACTTTTGAGTTCGCATGGATATCGCCTGGCTTCATCGATGGATATTATGCGTTCCTCAGTGTTTCGTCCCTTTTCATTCTTTAACAGACGATGCCGATTCCGATACTTTGTTGTTTTACGAGGCTAGATCGTGTCTGTCCAATGAAAGTGATTTTGACGAACACATGACGCACTGTGTCGTACCTTTCAAGCATCGAAGAGCACCTCGAGGAACTCAGCCGCAGGGCATTCTATGTGACTCCGATGATGAACAAGATTTCTTTATTAGTGCTCAAAAACAACAATTTTGTTTTACCATATGCTTGACAAGCTTTTGCGACAAATATGATCGTATTATACTGAACTGTTGCTCTAATTGGGTTGTTTTACGGTTCCGTTCAGGTAACCGTTGTTATTGGCAAAATATAACTGCATGCACCCACACACAATAGTAAAAAATGTAGATGCACTTCATGACCATTGGGTCACCTGATTTTGGGTGACCTATCTGGTTTCAAAGAGAAATTCCGTTCCTCGCTGTTTAGCTTGAGTTCGGCACCCGACTTCCTTCTGTGAACGGCAACAGATTAACTACTGTCACACGCAGTTTCCTCTGACAAGAACATCACATTTCCCTGGGGCCAGAATGCACCAGGACACGCGAAGCATTACGTTCGCTGGCATTATATACGACCTTTCTAACAAGTTCTACATGGAATGTGAGGAGTGAAACGTTTTTATGTCCTCTACATCGAGCACCGTTTTTCCGCTATTTTTGATATGTCGGTAGGAGATCCAAGCAGAAAAGCTAAAAATCTTTGCATTACAGATCCCGCGGGCAAGCCCGGCAAACCTGAAATTGTCGACTACGATAACCGAATGGTGCAGCTCAAATGGGAACCGCCAAAGAGCGACGGTGGAGCACCGATCGAGAAATACATCGTACAAAAGAAAGACAAATTCTCGCCTGAATGGGAAAAGATCGCCGAGTCGAAAGGTCCCGAACCGATGGTGCGGGTGGAACCGTTAGTTGAAGGTACTGAGATGCAATTCCGCGTTATTGCTATAAACAAAGGCGGACTTTCGGAACCATCAGACGCCACCGATCTACATAAGGTTAAGCACAGAAAATGTAAGTATCTCTCAGTAGCTAAGACGCTGACATAGTTGGATAAAATTCATTAAGTACGATCAAGCCATCAACAAAAACGTTTCACTTAGAATAAAAAAGGCTGTCCTTACTGATAGCCTATTTTCACGATTTCAGTAAAGCCTTATATTGATCGCACCAACCTCATCACCACTATGGTGAAGAAAGGCAAATCAATTCATATTGATGTCAACGTGCGCGGAGAGCCCCCTCCGAAAATCACTTGGACGGTCAATGATACAGAAGTGGTTTCCAAGGGCAATGTAGAAGTAATCACAGTGGATTACCATACCGATCTGAAGATAAAAGACACTATCCGCACAAACTCCGGCGTGTATAAGATTACTGCGCAGAATGAACATGGCAAGGATGAAGCAGAGCTTGAGATCTGCATCCTCGCGGCGCCGGCTCGTCCGAAAGGCCCACTTCAAGTGACGGATGTTACCGCTAAAGGCTGCAAACTTAAATGGAACAAGCCCGAGGATGATGGCGGAAAGCCCATTCAGGCGTACATGGTTGAAAAGATGGATACCACCACAAATACTTGGGTACCCGTCACACGGGTCGACCCTGACGAGACAGAGTGCCATGTTGGTGGTTTGGTGCAAGGTAAGGAATATCAGTTCCGTGTGAAAGCTGTCAACGCGGAAGGTGAATCAGAGCCGCTGGTGACAGACCATGCCACCATTGCGAAGAATCCGTACGATCCCGCTGGACCTCCTGGAAAACCTGACATCGTCGACTGGTCCGAAAAGCATGTTGACCTTAAATGGACCCCACCCAAGAGCGATGGTGGTGCTGCAATTACTGGGTACGTGATCGAAGCAAAAGAGAAATTTTCTTCGCAGTGGGTAGAAATGGCAACGCTCGAAGGTTCGAAACCCGAAGGCAAATGCGAGGGTCTCATTAAAGGCAAGGAGTACCAGTTCCGTGTTCGTGCTGTGAATAAAGCTGGACCTGGTGAACCTTCTGAACCAACGAGAATTCACCTCTGTAAAGAACGACACTGTAAGTGTACATATTTTGTTATTATATATCTTTCTGTCGATACCTTACAACGGTATGGAGTGTCATAGTTCTATAATGATTTCGAATTTATCGTATACAATAATGTGTTTTTCATCGCCTATTATTTATCTATTGAAATATCCGAATATCTGTGCGAATTCCAGTGGCGCCACGCATCCTTCGTGAGAAACTTGAGAACGTTACGGTCCGTGCCGGTCACCTAGTTAAAACCGTCGTCGAAGCTCTCGGGGAGCCTGCGCCTATCATTACATGGTCGTTTAAGGGAAAACTGTTGGAGCAAGGCGAGCATTGTAAAATTGATAGTGATGAGCCTTACAAGTCCTTCCTTACTCTTACTAATACAATAAGGAAGAAGTCCGGAAGGTATACCATCACAGCGAGTAATGAATCAGGTACGGACGAGGCAACGATTAACATCAATATCCTCGACAAGCCTTCACCACCTGAAGGACCTTTGGAAGTTAGCGACGTACATGCTGATCGCGTCAAGTTATCCTGGAATCCACCAAAAGATGACGGTGGCTTGCCTATTGAGAACTACATGATCGAGAAGATGGATGTTGATACTGGCAGGTGGGTGCCAGCGGGCAAAGTTGGCAAGGATGGCACTACCGCTGTTGTAAAGGGGCTGGAGCAGGGCAAAAAATATCACTTCCGCGTCAAGGCAATTAACGATGAAGGTTCCTCAGAACCACTTGAAACGGATCATTCAACCGTTGCCAAGAACCCTTACGATGTGCCTGGGGTGCCCGGTCAGCCTAGCCTTAAGGATTACGACAAAGACTTCGTAGAACTCAAATGGGATATGCCATTGCGTGACGGAGGTGCTCCCATTACTGGATGGATTATCGAGAAAAAGGATAAATTCGCCGCTGAATTCACACCTTGCGCGGAAATTCAGGGCTCGACACCACAAGGCAAGGTCAGCGGTCTCACTGAAGGTGAGAAATACGAATTTCGTGTACGTGCTGTTAACAAAGCTGGTAAAGGTGAGCCATCAGAACCTACTCAACCTATTCTAGTAAAGCACAAGAATCTCAAACCACGCATTGACCGAACGAATCTTAAGACAATCATTGTGAAGTCTGGCCAAAGTGTATTCTTCGATGTCAATGTCCGAGGCGAGCCACCTCCGACTATCGAGTGGTTTCACGGAAAAAGCGAAACATCACTCTCTGCTGGTGAGGTGTATAGCATCATCAATGTTGATTACAACACCAAATTCACCATGCTAAAAGCAACTCGCAAACTCACAGGCAAGTACAGAATCAAGGCCACCAACCGTAATGGAACCGATGAGGCTGATGTGGACATTACTGTACTTGGAAAGCCTAGCCGATGTGGTGGACCACTGCAGGTCAGTGATGTTAAAAAAGATGGCTGCAAACTTGCCTGGAAACCTCCCGAAGATGATGGAGGTTCTCCGATCGAGTGTTACGAGATCGAGAAAATGGATGAGGAGACTGGCAAGTGGGTACCGTGTGGACGTAGCACTGAACCAAATTTCGAAGTTAAAAATTTACAGCCTGGCAAAAGTTACAAGTTTAGGGTACGCGCTGTCAACAAAGAGGGCGACGGCGAAGACCTTGAGACAGAGAAGGCTACACTCGCAAAAGATCCCTACGATCCCCCAAGCAAAATCGACAAGCCCGAGATCACGGACTGGGACAAAGACCGCGTCGAACTCAAGTGGGATAAGCCCAAAGACGACGGTGGAGCACCCGTTGAAAAATACATCATTGAAAAACGCAAGAAGGGAGCACAGAAGTGGCATAAGGCCAAGGAGGTTCCAGGAACAACAACTGTAACCACAGTTACGGAACTCGAGGAGGAAGAAGAGTACGAGTTCCGAGTTACTCCTGTAAACAAGGCCGGACTTGGTGAGCCTTCAGATCCGTCTCGCTCTGTTAAATGTAAGCCTCGTCGCCTTGCACCAAAGATCGATCGCACAAACCTCAAAAACATTGTGATTCGGCAAGGCCAAGGATGCAAGTTTGATGTCGACGTTAGGGGAGAGCCTGCACCAAATATCACCTGGGCTCACGAAGACAAACCCATCGCATCCGACGAGCATTTTAAAATCGACATCGAAGAGTATCACACGCTACTAGTGCTTACCCAAGCTCAGAGGAAAATGCATACTGGCAAATACACAATTATCGCAAAAAATGAACATGGTACCGATGAAGCTACTGTAGAAATTAGAGTTGTCACCAAGCCTAACAAGCCTAAAGGTCCGCTTAATGTGTCTGATGTGCACGCTGAAGGCTGCAAGCTAAAATGGGAAAAGCCCGAAGACGATGGAGGCGAACCAATCACTCAATATGTCGTCGAAAAGATGGATACAGAAACTGGCCGCTGGGTGCCTTGCAGTACCACACGGGATCCCGAGGCAGACATTAAAGGCTTGATTCCTGGTAAGGAGTACAAATTCCGCGTCAAGGCTGTCAATCCTGAGGGTGAGTCAGAGCCACTCGAAACCGATACCAGTATCTTGGCTAAAAATCCGTTCGACGAACCCGGAAAACCGGGTAAGCCTAAGGCTACAGATTGGGATAAGCACTTCGTACAGCTTAGGTGGGATGCGCCAGCTTTCGATGGAGGCGCACCTATCACATCGTACATTATCGAAAAGAAAGACAAACACTCAACAAAGTGGCAGAAAGCGGCTGAGACAATTGGAAACGCTTGCGAATGCAGGGTGAATGATCTGCTTGAGGGCATGGAATACGAATTTCGCGTCAAAGCCGTTAACAAAGCCGGACCTGGAGAACCGTCCGACCCGTCTGATAAGGTCATCGCTAAGCCAAGGAACCGTAAGTAACGTATTATTGAAGCCTTTGTTAGTGTTGGTAATATGTGCACGATAAAAAATTGTTAAAACAGTAGTAGAGATGAGTACAGGCCTGGGGAACTGGGGGTAATCGTTGAGCGCCAAAGTGGAATCAGTCGCCATTTTTCCATGATAAATATATCATATGTAGCCAAAGCAGAATGTAATAAAGCACTATCAAATTTTAACCCGAATCATGGTAGTATTTTGGCTCACTCAGGCTTTTGACTCTTCGTTAGAGCGGCTCAAAGACAAACTAGATAATAACTAAAAATGACATGGGTTTTCAGAGATCCCATCGATCGATCGGCTTGGATTGAAAGATGTGACGTTGCGTGCCGGTCAGACGCTAAAGTACGACATCAAAGTCGGAGGCGAGCCTCCGCCAACAAAGTCCTGGTTCAAAAATGGTGAACAGCTTAAGAACGATAATCGTACCAAAATTGAAAGCGAGGATTACCGGGCCAAAATTACTGTCTCCAATGTTACGCGCAAAGATACCGGTGTTTATAAAATCGTAGTTAAGAATGTCAACGGCGAAGAAGACGCCGAAGCGCGCGTCACTGTTCTTGATAAGCCGGGTGCTCCTGAGGGCCCATTGGACGTCTCGGAGGTCCACGCTGAGGGATGCAAGCTGAAGTGGAAGCCTCCGCTTGACGACGGTGGTATGCCACTTGACGGCTATGTTATTGAGAAAATGGATACACAGACAGGCCGGTGGGTACCTTGCGGACGAACTATGAGTGATGAGTTCAACGTTGAAAACCTTACACCGGGCCAAGAATACAAATTCCGTGTCAAGGCAGTTAATCCCGAAGGTGAGTCAGAGCCGCTTGAAAATGAGACCACCGTCGTCGCCAAAAACCCCTTCAACCCACCAGGTGCCCCAGAGAACGCTGAGGTTACGGATTGGGACAAGGAATGGATGACTGTCAAATGGGATCCTCCTCTCAAAGACGGTGGAAATCCCGTCCAGAATTACATTGTTGAAAAGAAAGAGAAGGGCACCGGAGTATGGACAAAGGCGGCTACTGTTGACGGCAATGTAACCATTGCTAAGGTTATTGACCTCATTCCTGGAGAGACCTATGAGTTCCGTGTGAAGGCTGTCAACGCTGCTGGCCCCGGAGAACCATCAGATGCAACCAAGCCGCAAGTGGCCAAACCTAGGAGAAGTAAGTGTTTCGCTTCTTCCAATTACTCTTGTCATAATCAAATATATTATCGTTATATTATCATAAGTAAGCAGTGCATCTTCTTGCTTGTTTCGAACAAGGCTATAGTTTTTTGTATAAAATAAAACTAGAAAAAAGTGATTTATCTTCTTAATATAGAGTAGTTTCTGCAGATAATAAGAGCGACGACTTTTACAGTGGCTCCCAGAATCGACCGGAAGAACCTAAGGCCAGTGACTATCCGCGTCGGCCAGGTGTTCGAATTTGATGTGAAGGTAGAAGGCGAACCGGCCCCAACCTGCATATGGATGCTGGAAAAGAAGGAGGTCGTGGACCATGGCGCACTAACTATTGAAAATAAGCCTTACAAAACAAAACTTAGCTGCGACCGCGCTGAGCGGAAGGACGCCGGAATTTACAAGCTCATTGCTAGGAACGAATATGGCGTTGACGAGGCCGATGTTGAGATCCAGATTCTATCAAAGCCGGCTTCACCAGAAGGTCCGCTTGAAGTTACGGATGTCAATAAGAATGGTTGCCACCTCGCCTGGATGAAACCGAAAGATGATGGTGGAGAGCCGATTGACCACTATCTTATTGAAAAACAGGACCCAGACACAGGTGCCTGGGTTCCTGTAGGCAAGAGTCACGGAACCGATTTCGATATCACAGGACTGACCCCAGGAAAAAGCTATAAGTTCCGCGTGAAGGCTGTGAACCGTGAGGGTGAATCTGAGCCGCTTGAAAGCGCTCTGCCTATTATTGCCAAGGATCCCTATGATGCGCCAGGAGCGCCAGGACAACCCGAACCGACGGACTGGAATCGTGATCATGTCGACCTCAAGTGGACTTCGCCCGAATCAGTACGTAAAGCTATAACCCTTACTTATCAAAAGTTCTGTAGCAAAAAAAAAAAAAAAAAATTTAGGAACAACCTGATATTTATAAGGCACGCTAGAGCTTCGGTTTGATTCGAATAGCTAGAATAACACAATTTCGCTATGTTCCACGATTTTAGGACGGCGGAGCCCCGATCTCTCACTATCTTATTGAAAAGAAGGAGAAAGGTTCAAGCAAGTGGGAGAAGGCTGGAGAGACAAGCGGTCCAGTTTGCCAAGGCACCGCCGCCTTCTTGGAAGAAGGCAAAGAGTATGAGTTTAGGGTGGTTGCCGTCAACGCTGCAGGCCCTGGAGAGCCTTCCATGGCATCCAAGCCCGTTATAGCTAAACCTCGCTTCCGTAAGTAATTAGTTACCTACTAAACTCTAGCACATTGTACATCATTTACTTTTAGACGAATGATTACTGCTACTAACATTACCTAAAATTTCAGTGGCCCCTCGCATCGACCGTAAGAATCTCAATGAGCTCAAGGTTAGAGTTGGTGAGCCTATTCGTTTTGCTGTAGACATTACTGGAGAACCAGCACCTGAAGTACAGTGGCTATTGAACGATAAGGAGATCGGCGATACAAGCCACCGCACGATCGAGAGCGTCCCCTATCATACCAAATTTGCCATTCGTCGAGCAAATCGTGAGGATACTGGAAAGTACACCATTATTGCAACAAATAGCAGTGGACAGGATCGTGCTGGAGTTACCGTCATCATTTTGGACAAACCCGGTGCACCTGAAGGTCCTCTTGATATCAGTGAAATACATAAGGAGGGCTGCAAGCTCTCCTGGAAACCTCCCAAAGATACGGGAGGCATGCCGCTTGACGGGTACGTGGTCGAAAAGATGGATACCGAAACAGGACTGTGGGTACCAGTCAGCAAGACAAAAGAGCCTCAGATGGAAGTTCTTGGACTGACACCTGGTCATGAGTACAAATTCCGTGTGAGGGCTCTTAATAAGGAAGGAGAATCTGAGCCACTAGAGGCTGAAAAACCTATAATCGCTAAGAATCCCTTTGACCCTCCAGGCAAGCCTGGAGATCTGAAGGCCACCGACTGGGACAAAGATCACGTTGACCTTGATTGGAAGGCTCCTGAAGACGACGGTGGAGCTCCAATTGAGAAGTACATTGTCGAGAAGAAGGACAAATTCGGTGATTGGGAACCATGCATGGAGGTGCCAGCTGAGCAGCTTAAGGCTTCTGTTGAGGGTCTAGATGCCAATAAACCGTACGAATTCCGTGTAAGAGCTGTTAACAAGGCCGGACAGTCCGAACCATCTAACAATAGCGGACAGATTATCACCAAGCCTAGAAAACGTAAGTCCATTTTTGTTGCAATACAAGAGTAAAGTCAGGATAAAATAAATATTGTGTTTACGGTAGTCTCCGATAATATTAACTTGAACATTTTGTTGTGCAGTTGCTCCTAAGATCGATCGTACCAATCTGGAGAAAGTGAAAATCAGGGCTGGACAGAACTTCGTGTTTGACGTCAAGGTCGAAGGCGAACCCGTCCCTGAGACATCTTGGTCGCTTAAAGGCGGCAAGGTCACCAACAGCGAGCGCACCAAAATCAAGGATGAGCCATACAACACTAAGCTGAATTGCCGTGGGGCAACCAGGGCTGAGAGCGGCGTCTACAAGCTTAAAGCCGTTAACCAGTGGGGAGAGGATGAAGCCGAGGTTGAAGTCATTGTGTTGGACAGACCCAGTCCACCTAATGGCCCGCTCAAGGTGGAGGACATCCATGCCGAAGGGTGTACGCTTAAATGGAAACCACCTTCAGATGACGGCGGAGTGCCTATCGATCACTACGTGGTCGAAAAGATGGATATGGCCACAGGCTTGTGGACGCCAGCCGGAACCACAAAGGGTAGCGAATGCGAACTGGCTGTTGATACCCTTAACCCAGACCATTCATACAAGTTCCGAGTAAAGGCAGTCAATCGCCAGGGCGAATCGGATGCTCTTGAGACTGACAAGCCCGTTGTCGCCAAAAATCCCTTCGGTGAGTTCATGAAAGTCGCTATCACTACACATATAGGGTAGATGTCTGGTCTACTTGGAGCCTGAAGCTTTTAGTAACACGACTCTTTCTTATGGTGATTTCCTGATACAGGTACCCCCGGGAAGCCCGGAACGCCTGAAATTACTGACTTTGATAAGGACTTCGTACAGCTTAAATGGACTGCCCCTGAAAGCGATAATGGTTCTCCGATTACGGGTTACATCATTGAGAAAAAAGACAAGTACAGCTCCGATTGGATGCCTTGTGGAGAGACAGGTCCAGAGTGCCAGGGCACTGTTAAAGATCTTATCGAAGGGCAGGAATATGAATTCCGCGTCGTGCCTATCAACAAAGGAGGCAGAGGAGAACCGTCTGATTCTACCGGCAAACATCTTGCCCGGCCAAAGAATTGTGGGTGTTTCGAATCATTGCGTAAGATGAGATTGCTCGAGCGCATTTTTTATTATATTGTTGCATGCGTTAACTATCAACCTTTCGCTTATGGTTTGACTTCATTGATATTCATTTGATAGCATACCGTAGTGGTCTACTCATAGTTATCACTTGCATATTTCAGTGGCTCCGAAAATCGGTCCGATGTCCGATATCAAGATTAAAGCTGGCAAAAACTGGGAAATGGAAGTTCCTGTTGTTGGAGAACCAGTACCTACAACTAAATGGGACATGGGCGGCAACTCTCTCGAGGAGTCACCTCGGTTTATCTGCCTTCACTCTCCGCACAAGGCCAAAATCTCCCTGCAAAATGCCAAACGTGAGGATAGCGGTGAACTGCAACTGGTTGCAAGCAACATTAATGGTACTGATCGTCAGGCAGTCAAATTTACCGTGGTCGATGTACCATCTGCTCCGGAAGGTCTTGCTGCTAGCAACGTTACCCGTGACGGTTGTGAGCTCAGCTGGAGAAAACCCAAAGATGACGGCGGTAGTAACATCCTTCACTACGTCGTTGAAAAGAAGGACATCGATTCTGGGAATTGGACTATGGTAGCTGAAACTCCTGGTCTTACCTGCAAAGTGGACCATCTTATTGAAGGTCAGAGCTTCTTGTTCAGAGTGAAAGCTGTCAATCACGAAGGAGACTCTTCATACTGTACCCTCAAAGAGCCCGTACTTGCAAAAAATCCATACGGTACGTGATTCATGTGTCAAACTATAATCTTAAAATGCTTCTCAATGTGCTCATTGGATTTTTTATCAAATTCTCTAGAGAGAGGCTAAAAAAGTGCTTATTATTACATTGAAAAGAAATATAAATAAATTAAGCTCCAAGTTATCGTTCTTTTCTGCACTGCAGATAGTCCAGGTAAACCTGCTCCTCCTGAGGTGAAGGACTGGGATAAGGATCACGTTGATCTGGAATGGCGCGCTCCTCGTGATAACGGAGCACCTATCAAAGCGTATATCATCCAAAAGCGACCCAAAGGACAGCTGGGTTGGGAGGAAGGTACACGCGTTCCTGGCAGCGAAATCAAATGCACAGTTCCTGGACTCACAGAAGGCCAAGAATATGAGTTTAGAGTTATTGCCGTCAACAAAGCAGGTCCCGGAGAGCCGTCAGATCCTTCTGATATGGTTCTTTGCAAACCGCGAAAATGTAGGTCCTATTTTTTTTTTGTAGTTTGTGTATACAATCATTAGGCTATACAATAAACATTTTTAATTGTGGAGAAAAATACTTCTCTTTGCAGTACCACCATCGTTGGACATGTCAGCTTTAAAAGACTTGCGGATTAAGGCTGGTCGTCCCATCAACTTTACGATCCCGATTAAGGGAGAGCCAGCCCCGAAGGCAACCTGGACTATCAATGGAAAACCAGTTACAGCACGAGTGGACTGTGCCTCCACTTCGACGGTGTGTACTCTGGATATCCCTGTCTCCGTACGCGATGATACAGGTCGCTATACTCTAGAGCTCGCCAATGAATACGGAAAAACGTCAGGAACTGCTCAGGTTACCGTTATGGGTAAGACAATTTTGCAAACTTGCACTCAGACGTTACGCATGTGGTCAAAACTAGCAATAAGATCCTAACGGTACCGTTTGATTTTTCTGTTTATAGATCGACCTGGACCTCCAGAGGGCCCTCTTAATGTTGATACTGTTACCAGAGACAGCGCAGAGATTTCGTGGCAGGCTCCCAAGGACGACGGTGACTGTCCAATCACACATTATGTTGTAGAAAAAATGGACACCACTCGCGGAACGTGGATGGAAGCGGGACAAACACCTAATTTTAGCTACAAGGTACCCAAGCTTATTCACAAGAAGTCGTACCAGTTCCGTGTTGCGGCCGTCAATGAAATGGGCCAATCAGAATACCTGGAAACTACTCGTCCCATTATCGCCAAGGATCGATTCGAACCCCCAAGCCAGCCTGGAAGGCCTGATGTGACTGATTATGATAAAGATCACGTTGACCTTGAATGGATCGCTCCCAAGGATGACGGTGGAAGTCCCGTCCAAAAATATATCATTCAGAAAAGGGAGCGTGGAAATCCTTTCTGGAGCAAAGGGGCAGAGGTTGCTGGAAACCAACTCAAGTGTACGGTGCCCGACTTGCGCGAAGGTCAGGATTACGAGTTTAGGATTATCGCCGTGAACCAGGGTGGAGAATCGGAGCCATCTGATTCGAGCCAGATGATAACCTGCAGACCAAGAAAACGTAAGTATTCTGTGATCGTTTCACTGGAAATGATCGAACAAAGTTACAAAACCTGCACCCGCAATGTCGCAAACGGTTTATGAAATGTTTAGAAATGCTGCAGATGATGCGAGAGCTCGAGTGCGCAATAGATCTTAATGTTGTCTAAGAAAGTAATATTACGACAATTAGGCGCATCACTTATAAATCATAGTACAGCATATGACAAAGTACAACAAAATTGCTGTCCTCACTCTATTATTGGCTAAGAAAACTTCACAATCTAATACATGTAGTCATCCTTCTTCTAAATAAATATGTGCGGTGGTTAAATTAAAGATAAATATGGTCCAGACGTGTTTATGAAACCATCCTTGTAACTTTTTATTTGCAGTACCGCCCAAGATCTTGACGCCTATGAAAGAATTAAAGCTCAAGGAAGGTGACAAGCTACATTTGGACATTAAATTTGAAGGCGCACCGATGCCATCCATCACTTGGACTGTCAACGATAAGCCCCTATCCACCGATATGCGAGGCAGCCGGTCAGATTACGAAGATCACACTCTCGTGAACATAGTTGACGTCAAGCGTGGGGATGCCGGTGAATATAAACTGCATCTGAAGAACGAGTTTGGAGAAGACGCCGGCACACTAAAGCTTATTGTGTTGGGACCGCCAGGGCCGCCTGAAGGACCGCTTAATATTGAGGAAGTCGACAAGGATAGGTGCACCCTCTCCTGGAAGCCTCCCAAGGATAATGGAGGCAGCGATATTACGTCAGTATCAAGAAACTTAATTTTCAAAACGAATATGTGTATGACTAGTATTGAGCTCAATTGTTACTATGCTATACGTGCAATTATCGAAAAAGTCTTGCAGACAAATGTGATTAATTATAAAAGCAAAAGGTCATGATAAACGACTTGTGTTTGCAGTTTTATACTTCAGTAACACATTTCTCAAAACTAGTAATAGACTAAACACTATTTTCCATTGGCGCATATGATCGTAACAATTTATTTTACGTGCATATGATTTATGCGTTTTCGTTCCAGTGGTTACGTTATAGAGAAACGTGACAAAACCGGCGGTGGTCAATGGATGCCCGCTGTTCAGTACATATCGCCCTATAGCACATCGTGCCTAGTGCCCAAACTTATTGAAGGTCACGAATATGAATTCAGAGTTCGGGCCGAGAACGAACAAGGTTTGTCAGAGCCTCTGAGCACCGACAAGCCGCTACTAATCAAATCTGCCTTCGGGGTGCCCAGCCGTCCTGGTCAACCAGAGGTTGTTGACGCCGACCGCGATTTTATTAAGATCCGCTGGAGCCCACCTGCATCTGATGGAAGGTCGCCAATTAAGGGTTACGATATCGAGCGTAAAGACCTTACAAAAGCCGGGAGATGGATCTGCCTCAACAGGGATCCTGTCAACAAATTGGATTACACAGATGACACCGTTATCGATGGACATCAATACGAATATCGCATCGTAGCTAAAAATGCAGCTGGCCCTAGCGAACCTTCTTTGCCCAGCAAACCTATCACTGCCAAGCCTCTCAAAGAGAAACCTAAGCTTCACCTTGGTGGCCTCTATGACAAAACAATCCGCCTCAAGGCCGGAGAACCACTTCGAATTTCATTTCCGCTCACCGGATCGCCAACGCCTACCGTCACCTGGAAATGTGGGGGAATCGATATTGTACCAACGAACCGCATCATTCCATCATTCAAGGACGAAATTGTCAAATTTGACATTTCTGAGACGAAGCGCTCCGACACGAATAAATATACAGTTACCGCTAAGAATGCTCATGGTGAAGACTCGGCAACCATTGACGTGCTAGTCTATGATAAGCCTGGACCGCCGCAAGGCCCTATGGCATATCCTGACATCAAAGCCAACGAGATTACAATCAAGTGGCATAAACCCCTAGATGATGGAGGCTCTGAGATCATTAACTACAGAATCGAAAAATGCGATGCCAACAGTGATTTCTGGGCTTCTGTTTCAGGATTTTGCCCCGGAAACCAATTCGAGTTTAAGGTTAAGGGGCTCACCGAGGGCAAAAATTACAAATTCCGTGTATGTGCAGAAAATAGCTTCGGCGTTTCGGAACCTTTGGAGGGACTCCCAGTTATCGCAAAGAATCCATTTGATACACCGGAGGCTCCCGGACAGCCTAAGGTCACAGACTTTGGGCGGAATCATTGCGGCCTTAAGTGGACTCCTCCACTTAACGACGGTGGCCGTCCAGTCCAAGGCTATATCATAGAAAAGCGTGAAAAAGGATACCCCGAGTGGACCAGAGTTAATCTGGCACCAGTTCCCGGAACCGAGTTTGATGTGCCTAACCTCATCGAGGATAAAACGTACGAGTTCCGCGTTATTGCTGTGAATGAAGGAGGAGCGGGTAAACCAAGCAAACCGTGCGAGCCTTTCACGGCCAGAGATCCCAAATGTAAGTCCATAATAGAATATGGTTAGCTTTTGAATATAAAACTATATATACATATCAGCTAGGTTTTAAAGGAATAAAGTGTGTTACACATTAAAAATGAGGATGATTCTACTGCCACTGTATTTCACAGATGCGCCTAGAGCTCCTGATAAACCCCGTGTTGACAAGGTTAAGAAGGATTCATGCACCATCTCGTGGAACAAACCGCGCGATGATGGCGGTTGCAAGATCAAGGGCTACGTCATTGAGAAGAAGAAAAAAGATGATAAGGATTGGACTCGGGCTAACCCGCTGCTCTGTCCCGATCTCACATACACGGTGCCGAATCTTACAGAGGGTGATGAGTATGAGTTCCGTGTTATTGCTGTCAATGAAGTAGGCGATTCTCCGCCTTCACCTCCTACGGATCTCACACGAATTGAGGAGCAGCCGGATCAGCCGCGTATTGAGGCAGGATCCCTCAAGGACATTATCATTCGAGCTGGACAGAGCTTCACACTCAACGCTAAATTCTCAGGCTTCCCAGTCCCCACGGCAACATGGTCGCGCAATGACAATGAAATCAATATCGAGAAAGATCTGCGTATCCGCGCTAAAACTGAAGACACCTTTGCTGAGTTTACCCTTACCAACGCCAAGCGTGAAGATGCTGGCCAATATAAACTACAACTCAAAAACAAACATGGCTTCGATACTGCCTATTGCTCGGTCACAGTACTCGATCGTCCTGGACCGCCGGAGAATTTCCGCGGAGAAGATGTAGATGGAGACGCCCTTACACTGTATTGGTCGCCGCCCAAGGATGACGGAGGTTCGCCGATTACTAATTACATTCTGGAGAAACGCGAACACGGCTGCAAGGCATGGTCGCGTGTTTCTGGATATCTTATCGAGAGCAACTATCGCGTGCGGGGCTTAACCGTTGGCAAGAAGTACGATTTCCGGGTAATAGCAGAAAACAAATATGGAACGTCAGATCCCACTGAGCTTGCTGAGCCCATTCTGGCTCGCTACGGATTCGATGTTCCCGGAATGCCTGGCATTCCTCGAAGCATTGATTCATCCAACGACTCAATCACGGTTAGCTGGACCAGGCCTCGTAGCGATGGTGGCTCAGCTATCATCGGTTACCTTCTAGAAAAGAGGAAAAAAGGTGACTCCAAATGGCACAAAGTTAATAACTACCCTCATCCAGAACTCATGCATCGTGTCGATGGCCTTGTGCAAGATCAGCAATACGAGTTCCGTGTTGCCGCAGTGAACGCCGCTGGCCAAGGCCCCTATTCAGAGAACTCGGAACCAATCTATGCTCGACCGCCACCCTGCAGGCCAAAGATTGATTCAAGCTTTTCAATGCGAGATATCATTGTCTTGGCCGGAGATCCCTTTACATTGCGCGTTCCGTACGCTGGCATTCCCATACCGGAGGCCATTTGGCATGTAAACGGCACTGTAAAGCTCCCGAAGGATGACGAACGTATCCATACAGAAATAAATGCTAACTTCGTGATCTTCCTTAATAAGAAGGCTCAGCGTGACGATTCGGGTAAATACAGCCTTACCCTTACCAACGATCAAGGCTCGGATACCCAAGCATGTAAAGTTTTGGTAGTTGACAAGCCAGGCCCGCCCCAAGCGCCATTCGAGCCCTCGGATACTACCCCCGAAACTTGCTCGTTGTCCTGGAGGCCTCCGCTGGATGACGGTGGCTCACCGATCACCAATTACATAGTGGAGAGAATGGATCTGATCATGAAGATTTGGATAAAATGTAATGCCTTTATCCGCGGATGCCATTACGATGTTATTGGATTGGAACCCAACCAGTAAGCATTCATAATACTTTAATTTTTTTCTGTCTGTTAGAAAATCCTTTTTACAACATTAGTGATTTTATGAAGCTAGTTTTCGCTATAATAAACTTTATAGATCTATACTAATATAAGCAGTTGGTATCATCAAAGCAATATGTTGCGAATACAAGAAAAAGTATAAGAAGTATGCTAATATGAATTCATATTGCAGCCAATACCATTTCCGCGTAATGGCTGAAAATCAGTACGGCGTGGGCCCGCACATCCAGACTGATACACCGATTACGGCCAAATTTCCATTCAACGTTCCGTCGCCTCCAGGTAGGCCTGAGATTGTTGACCATGACAGCAGCAGTGTTCAACTCACCTGGAGTAAGCCGACTTCTGATGGAGGCTCAAAGATCCAAGGGTACCAGGTCGAATATAAGGAGCCAACCGAAGGCCGCTGGCGTATCGCCCAGGAGGTCCTGGTTAAGGATTGCCGCCTCACGGTGTCTGGTCTTCTCGAAGGTCGCACTTATGAGTTCCGTGTGAAGGCCAAGAACGCTGCCGGATTCTCTCTGCCATCAGCTCCCACAGAATCATTCAAACTTACACCGAAGTTCACCGTGCCGTCACCGCCGCAGAATCCTCAAGTAACCAAGGTCAGCAGGGCTTACATCGATCTTACATGGGAGAAGCCACGTTCGGATGGAGGTTCACGTATTACTGGTTATATTATCGAACGCCGCGATGTTACATCATCATTTTGGTACACTGTTACGGAATATCCCGCCACCGATCTCAATTTCTGCGATTCACGCGTAAAAGAGGGGGTGACGTATGAGTACAGAATCATTGCCATTAATGCTGCTGGGCGTTCAGATCCGTCTGCCTGCACCAATCCGATTAAAGCAACCAGCACGGAGGACGGGACACTGCCCGAATTTGTTCGTAAGCTTTACGATAAGAACGTCACAATCAAGAAAGGTGCCATTCTTGAGTGCGAGGCTATCGGCAAGCCGTT
Source organism: Varroa jacobsoni (assembly GCF_002532875.2). NCBI lineage: Eukaryota > Metazoa > Arthropoda > Arachnida > Mesostigmata > Varroidae > Varroa > Varroa jacobsoni. The sequence goes on from NW_019214255.1 coordinate 159,816, forward strand.
GCCGACTGCTCGTTGGCTTAAGAACGGACGCGACATTACGCCATCAGCTCGCATCCGGTACGTCGATAAAGGCCAGGGCGTGTTCCAATTGATGTTCGAGGACATTGAGGATGGTGACGAAGGTGAATACTGCTGTGAAGCTAGCAACTCCATGGGTAGCACAAGGACACGCTGCACACTCCGCATTGCAGCGCCACCCAGGATTGAGCGTTGTCCTAACGATGTGTTCTTCCCAGAGCATGATAATGGAAAGATTAAGATCTACTTTTCAGGAACTTCACCATTCGAAGTTACCCTATTCAAGGACGGTCTTGAGGTTAAGGACACCGTTGACTTTAAGGTTACAGTTTTCGATGATTATGCGATAGTATTTCTTAAGGACATTAAGAAAGATAAAGAAGGCAAATACCAAATACAGGTCAGGAATGACTCAGGTATGGATACTGGCTACTTCAATGTTTGGGTTACTGGCTTGCCTGGACCACCAATCGGACCATTAGTAACGTCCGAGATTACCCAGCATACCTGCCATCTTTCTTGGCACCCACCAAAGTTCGATGGCGGCTGCCGTGTCACTCATTATGTTGTCGAACGTAAGGAAACCACACATGAGCAGTGGGTGGTAGCTACAAGCTGCTGCAAGGACACTCAGTTCACTTGTCAAGGTCTTCAAGAGAATGGCGAATATATCTTCCGTGTAATGGCAGTCAATGAGAACGGAATGTCCGTTCCGCTTGAGGGTCTAAATCCAATCATTGCCAAACTTCCTTTCGACCCGCCCGGGCCGCCCGGAATCCCAGATATTACCGAGGTCGGAGGCGATTTCGTCAATCTACAGTGGACCAAACCTGAGAATGATGGGGGTTCTAGGGTTCTCGGATACTACGTTGAAAAGCGTGAAGTTGGCTCCAATTTGTGGCAGCGCATCAACCAGAACTATCTCTGTTTACCAACTCAGTTCAATATTGGTAATTTAGTTGAAGACCGCGAGTATGAGTTCCGCATCTTTGCGGTTAACGAAGCTGGCATTTCGCCACCGTCACAGAACTCAAGACAAGTTAAGATCAAAGATCCCAACCAGCCAACGCCACCGGAGTTCACCATTCCTCTTAAGCAGGTTATGGGGGTGGAGCGTAAAAATGTCCAGTTCATGTGCAAGGTCAGCGGTCAGCCTGTCCCCGAAATTCAGTGGTACAAGGGCACCCGCGAGCTGCACCAAGGCGCAAAGTACAGTATGCTCCGAGACGGCGACATGTATATGCTAGCCATCAATGATATCTTCGGCGAGGACGCCGACGAATATTGCTGTCGTGCCGTAAACATCGCCGGAGCCCGAACAAGTCGTGCAGAACTGCTCATTAAGTCACCGCCACATCTTAATGTACCTCCAAGATTCCGCGATCTTGCTTGCTTCGATAAAGGTGAAAACGTCCAGATAAAAATCCCTTTCACTGGCTTCCCTCGTCCGAAGATTACCTGGAGTAAAGACGATGTCGAGATCGAGAAAGGCGCCCACTTTGATATTCAAGTAAAAGAGAGACATGCGATTCTTACAATCAAGGATGCCTCTCAGCTCGACGACGGGCCGTATCGCATTGTGGCTGAGAACGAACTTGGAGTTGACTCGGCCGTGATCATCGTTCAAATCTCCGACCGACCCGATCCACCTCGCCACCCTGGCGTCGAATCGTTCAACGAGACGTCATGCATTCTCACCTGGATGCCACCACTTTGGGATGGCGGCAGCCATATCACCAACTACGTCATCGAAAAATGCGAGGCTGGTATGTCTCACTGGGTACGGGTAACGAATACCCGTTTTCTTACTCACAAAATCACTGGTCTAAATCCAGGAACACAGTACCAGTTCCGTGTCTGTGCTGAGAATATCTACGGTCGCAGCGAGCCCTCTGAAGCCAGCACACCCATTACGACACGTGCGACCAAACAAAAGAAACAAAAGAAAGTTGAAGTGGATGAACACGGTAAGAAGAAGCGCGGCCAATCCGAAGGACCAGTGAGCGACTATGATAAATTTGTACAAACTCTGACAAGCATTCCCGAGCCAGTAGATATCAAGAGTACAAGCGTTTATGACTACTATGACATCCTCGAGGAGCTGGGCACCGGCGCCTTCGGAGTCGTCCACCGTTGTCGGGAACGTAAGACTGGCAACATTTACGCTGCGAAGTTCATTCCTGTAGCAAATCAGTATGAGAAGGCTGTCATTAAAAAAGAGATTGACATCATGAATCAGCTTTTGCACCACAACAAGCTAATTCGCCTCCACGACGCATTCGAAGATGATGATGAGATGATCTTGATCTATGAATTCATGGCCGGTGGTGAGTTGTTTGAGCGTATTGCATGCGACGATCATCGTATGACTGAATCTGAAGTAATCAACTACATGCGCCAAATTTGCGAAGGCATAAAACACATGCATGAGCGAAATATTCTGCATCTTGACCTGAAACCAGAGAATATAATGTGCACAAAGAAAGCTGGAAATGAGATCAAAATTATCGATTTCGGCCTGGCAACACGTGTCAGCCCCGATGAAACCGTCAAGATTTCCACTGGTACTGCTGAATTTGCTGCTCCGGAGATTGTCGATCGTGAGCCGGTTGGCTTCTACACCGATATGTGGGCGTGCGGAGTTCTCTCTTACGTGCTTCTCTCCGGCTTGTCGCCATTCGCTGGCAACAATGATATCGAAACCCTTCGAAATGTTAAGAACTGTGATTGGCAATTCGATCAGGAGGCCTTTTCCGGAATTTCGGAAGAAGGCAAAGACTTTATCAAACGCCTACTCGTGAAGGACAAGGACAAACGTATGACGGCGCATGAGTGTCTTGAGCACCCTTGGCTGAAAGGGCAGACCAAGACCGACGACAGGACCATCAGCAGCAAGAAGTACGTGTCCTTCCGTGATCGTATGCGAGATCGTTACAAAAAATACTGGGACAGCGCCATTCTGCCGTTCGGCCATACGGCCAACTATAGCTCGTTGCGTAAGCTCCAGGAAAAGTTGCATCGCATTGAAGAATTCGTTATCGATAAGAGAGAGATGGTGCCACGCTTCGTAATCAAGCCTCACTCAACAATGGCCTACGAGGGCCAGGCTGCTAAGTTTTATTGTCGTGTGATTGCACCAGCGCCTGCCACTCTAACTTGGTACCGTGACTCGGGTGAACTCCGTCAGAGCGTTAAGTACATGAAACGATATATGGGCGACGATTACACATTCATCATCAACCGTTGCCGCCTTGACGATCGAGGCGAATACATGATCCGCGCTGAGAATCACTATGGCTTCCGCGAGGAGCCGGTGTTCCTCAATGTACATCCAATGCCGCAACAGTTGCCGCAGTTCAAGGTGGAGGAGCCCGTGCGCCGACGCATGGAACCCCTCCGCTTTAATCCATATGACAACATGAAAGATTGTGCTCCCAATTTCAGCTTCCATTTGCGAAACCGCGTTATTCAACTTCATCTGGGCGTCAAATTGCTGGCATGTCTTGAGGAAAAGCCAGTATGTGACGTGAAGTGGTTTAAGGATGGTCGCGAACTCTCGAAATACGATGTGAGGATGACGCATTCTGATGGCGTTGTCACATGCGAGATCGCCTCATGCTCGCTCGAAGACGCTGGCAAATATACCTGCCAAGCAACAAATGCACTCGGCATGGCAGAAACCAGCTGTCATCTTTATGTTGAAGGTGAGGAGATCCTACATAAATATTATATTTCCGGCCTATTTGATGGGCAAAATATGTCAAACTGATATTCGTCTTATATTTACCCTGCTGCCTACTATATCTTTATCTACCTGATTATTGTATTAAATAAAAAAAAAAGTAAAAACTATTGGAACTATACCATGTTATATATGGCAGAAAACTTATATGTCCTAATATCCAGCATATTCGATAACAGTGGTAACTAAATAATAATTTTCAATAATTTTTAATTAACTATGTGTTTAATAGCTATGGTAATTAGATAGCGTAGATATTTAACAGAATAAACTATCTGCAAACAGGCAATTTTTTTTTTTAAAAACTAGACTAATGATTGCCAGATCAACATCAAGATGAGTACCGCAGACCCGCCCTAGATAAGATGCTAACGTACAATGTGACCGCTACAAAAACATCCTTTTGCATGGATGCACCTCATTCATCAGTTGTAGCAATGCTAGAATTTCACCGTTACTATTAATTTGTAGGCAATCTAATGTATTTCGATCAGTTCAGTCATGCCAAGCTTTATTATACGTAATGTGAAAACGGCCTATAATAATGTAATTGCCCTAAAACTGTGTTTGGGATTGTGCTTCTTTTTGTCGGCCCAGATCGAAAGAAGTGGTCTCCCTCTACGATGGGCCGTAGGTTCTCAGGTTCCAACTCACATTCGTTGTACTCAGATAAACACAAAGCATCGTACAGAACCTACAGTGGATCAAGCGACCATTACACGGGTTACTTGTCGACAAGCGACTCACGATACCGTACGGACTACATGACATCGTCGTCCTACTTGACCAGCCCGAGCAGGCAGTTTCGTTCAAACTCCGACTACCGTAGTCACAGCAGCTCTGGGTATAGGTACGCTAATCTGAACCGAGAAATCTTTTATGAAATAATTTCATAGATATATATAGCATGTAACACCTGTCATACTTTTCATCTGTCTCGCACTAACTATGGCCAAGCAAGTCGCTAAGGAGACATCCCTGTTATGACTGGGACGGCACCATAAACCAACTCTACCTAATTTGCGTGCTTGTAGCCTGTCATTGGTGCAAAAAAACATGTTCCGCAGATATTTTGCCACAATGGAAAATTCGTGTACGGGCTGAATGTCGGCCTATTACGTTACTTAATCTAGCCGAATAAATATATGAAATATTAATGAACCAGGAAATACCATGTGAACGCCGATGGAATTACAGAGCGACAACGGACAGCACTCTATCCTCGGCCGTTTCGAAGCTGTCGAGTGATATTGGATCTATCCGGACACAAAAGCCGTACGGATCCACAGCGGTTTCAGGGGACTCAACCAGCCCTTCACGTTCCCGTAATCAGACCAAGGAGCTTGAACGTGCGTCTACTTGCTCATATCCTTTGTTTTGGGATAAACGAGTCCCGGTAGTATTAGGCAGTTGCATTGCGCTGCTAGTGGAAGCTATAGAGGTAATATCACGTAATTGGCATGTTATAGTAAAAATCAGAAAGAGAGATCATTCTAATCCACCCAATGGTGAGTATGGGAGGGTGGGCTGTGCAAAGCAGTCCCTTCGAACTCCCACCATTTAAATAATTACTAGCTTAATAACCATAACAATAAGACAACAATCATAGCTGATACAACAGCTTTGTTCGCAGCGGTCTAACAACAAAACCTAGTAAATTGTTGTAGCTTTTTGTCTTTCGAGTGAAAGACGGGTAACATAAACGTCACGTTAATTATAATTCACATTGTCATATACAGTACCTGAGGAATCTTCCGCACCGAAGTTCATCACGCCGCTGCAAGACCTAACGATTAAGGATGGCGAAGCGTTGACATTAGCTTGCGTAGTTTCCGGCGAACCGGAGCCAAAGGTTAATTGGTATAAGGGCTCAGAACAGCTAGCCTCATCAGACATTATCAGTCTCAAATACAAGAACCGTGAAGCCACATTACATATCGAAGAAGTCTACCCCGAGGACGAGGGAGAATATATTTGTAAAGCATCTAACGCCGAGGGCTCTGCCGAAACAAAATGCAAACTCACAATTACTGGTACGGAGCTTCTGGCGCTTAGTTCGAATTCTAAATGTTTATGCTAGACAAGTATAGAGGGCGATAGGTAACGCGGTAGGCCAATTTTGTTACCTTAATACAATATTTTGGAATAGAGCTGATCGTATGATCTGCAATTAGTCAAAGGTAAAAAACATCATGCCGTAATGCACTCTCGAACGTGAAGTTTATGATGGACATACGTTTCTGCATATGGCTAAAGCTGCTTAGCATCGAAGTGCCTTTGCTAAGGTCGATTGCCTTAGGCATATTCGGGGTTATAATTAACATTCCATGGGTAGAAAGTGTAATGATACATATTGTAAGCTCGAAGGTCAACGACAGTAAATCAGCTAAATAGAGAATGTCATTAACGATTAACTGGGAATTGCAGTTCTGCCACTGCAGTCGATATCTGTAGGTTGACAAATGATACCAATATGGATTTTATATATGCTAATTGTTTTGCCCATAAACAGTCTGATTGATCACTGAGGACAGCCCAATATGCAGCATTAACATCCGGACTCAATAATTAATTTATCAGACCACTTGCGTAGGAATCAACTTATGTGCTTCATTAATTTGCTAAATTCGTACACTGCAAATGAAGACAGGGGCCGGCTTTTTATCCGCCATAAGTCGACCCTTTAGTTAGTCATTCAATTGATCTCAACATTAGTTATGTTGCCTCAGTTAGGGGAATGAGGATAGCTTCCTTCAACACATGAAGTTAGTCATTGTTGAGCATGTTATATGCTAATGTTGAAACATGCATTATATTGGAGAAGAACGATAACTGGCGAATTGTTGAATTTTGTAGACAACAGTAAACACATTGTGGTTTGGAGTTTATCATTGGCAACATAGCAACGATTGCTAATACCTATATCGAAATCAACCAGCGATGCCAGCAGAACTAACGCAGCTATTTAAACTCTTCACACGGATTCAATAACACATACATTTGATAAAATGAACATTTGTTACGGCGCTAATATAGTTTCGTTTGTTTTTGCCATTTCAGCCATGGAAAAAGACGAAAGTGACGCGAAGAGCGGAGACTCAAAAGCTCCCCGATTTGTTAAACACCTGAAGAGTTCAGTCGTGAAGGATGGTGACAAGGTCACTTTGGAGGCCACCATTCGCGGTTCGAGCGATTTTGAGGTTGTATGGCTGCAGAATGGTAAGGAGCTCAAGCAAAATAAGGACTTCAAGGCTAGCAACGAAGGAGACCTATATCGTCTGGAAATCGCCGAGATCTACCCGGAGGATAGCGGTATGTACACCTGTGAGGCCTTTAACAATGTTGGCGAATGTTTCTCTTCCTGCACTTTGACCGTGCTCGTACCAGGCGAAACCCTGAAAGGCCCACGCTTCTCGATCTACCCCCGATCCGCAACGTTTGCAGAAGGACAAGAGGCCAGCATTCGACTTGTAAGTATCGTAAATCAAAATCTATGAACAAATAAAGTGTTATGAGGGGTATACTAGGTTTGGCTGTAGCTTAATTTATGTTCAGTGAATGGCCCGTGCCGTCGGCCGTAAAGAGCAGAAGAAAATACGCAATAAAATTTTTAGAAAAGAAGCGCGATTCTAAAACAGCACGTTTTGACTGGGGCAGTATTCATAAGTTTTCAGAATAATTGCAACATTACTCAGAAGGATATCCTCTTTGTTCATTTTTTTACACTAATCGTACCCAGAATAGTATTGAATACGCGTTACATTATCGCTTAATGAAGCCAATAGGTACTTAGGTTCGTTCAAGTTGTGCACGATTTGTCCAAGTAATTTACTGTATTGATGCTACTATAATCTGTGCGCCACAGACAACGGAAAAGGATCCCACTGCTTTGAAATGGACGAAGGACGGCAAGGCCTTCAAGGAGGATGACCGCCGAAAAGTGACCAAGGACGGCCGCAGTTACGAACTCAAGATCGCCAAGTGTAACGCCTCCGACACTGGTCAGTACACGGCGGTGGCCGTGGATAAAACTGGTGAGAGTCAGGCCTCATTTTCTATCAATGTTGTCACAGCCGATAAGGCTTAGCTTGGAAAACTTCTAGGAATCATCAAAAGCAAAATATTCGAAAGCGTAACAATATTTTCTGTACGAGACATAATATCGACTCATCCGACGTCGGATACATTGGCATGATCAGGATTTCACCGAGCATCAAACAAACACTCGACTTGATACCTATTAAGAAGGCCATTGATGACGAAACAATTTAAGTTCACTGAAAATAACTATGATGACTGTCTCGGCTAAGACGAACGCATCAAGTTCGTCATAATGGAAATACTAAATAACAAAGATTGCTTGTTGTTATAATCTTTATGCCAGTGGCAATTACGATGATGATGATGATAATGGTAAGAATGATATGACGATAATAACTAATTACGACCCAATGACGAGAAAGGCATGAACGAAACACAAACGAAAGGATGAAACAGAAACAAATTGCAACACGACACAGCACCGTGATAATAATCATAGTAGAATCTATGCAATGAGCCTCCTTTTGTGTAAGAGAACGTCACGTTTTCGCACTACTGCGCTGTACCATTTATCGCGTACATTATAATAACGATGGTGAATACGAAGCTGTCATTGTATTTGTGTCGGCTACTCTCCCTGGTTGTGAGGGGCAGTCACGGCCGGGGCGATCGGACGACGCTCAGACGACAATCCTCGAAAAACGAAACGTATACCTCATACGTGCGAACCATCAATAATCTCAGTCAGATCGACGCACTGCGAAAGCCAAAAACAGAAACGTCAAAGGCTACGCTTCCCATCGATAACAACACGTAGATCGACTGGAATCAAAAACCATATCATACAAATACAACCGCTAGCAGAAATGTTCACATACTGGCTCAGACAGATACTTAGACATATAAGCATTTTACATTAAACGAACTATTCGAAGGACAAAGTAAGTGCTAACTGCTACTGTGAATAAAGTTTTGCTATTTGTAAAAAAAAAAACTAACACGTGTAGTCTATGTGTGCCGTCCTTGTCGAGTTACGATAATTATCATGAAAAATTCTGATCAACCTGTGTAATATATATAGCACCAAATATACACAAATGGTGACGTTCGTAGGTAAATTATGACCCGGCTTTTTCTAAAAATCATTTTAAGGTGCTTTATTGTATTTAAATCTACTTTTTACTCACTATAGCTGCTGGGTTTTTCGTGCTAGTTAAAATAAAAAAAAAAAACAGTTACTGATATAGGCTATTAACCGTCTTCGAAAAAGAGGGAAATTATGGTATTTAGCACCGGAAGTAATGACGATTGCCTTTTTGTTACAATATCTACGACAATGACGATAAATATAAAAGGGTAAAGTACTATGAATGATGTGATGGTAACAATTACTAATAATAAGACCGACGTCAACGAAACAGGGAACGATTAAGTAGTAACAAAATTCAATTTTGTACGATGACAATAATAAATAAAAAGGAACATCCAAGATTACGCTTAAAATTTGATATTTCCAATATTCAAATGGGTAGAACACTAGAAGACGAGATCCCATGATGACCAGTAGCTGAAAACGGCACATTCACGCGTTTTTTTTCCAGTGATTAAATTTTTATTCTTCAAAATGTACTACATAGTAATTTATTTGCCAACGGGTATTTTCTGTCTTATGAACGGATATCATTGTACTTTATAATGCTAAATAAATAGCAACGCGACACTTCACAAACACGTTTGGCTTCAACAACCTTCATTCACTGGCTGCATAAAATCCCTATGCAAATAGTAAAAGATTCTTATCTTTGCTCCCGATGCACTTGATCGCAGTGTATCATCACAATAGTCACGATGCAAATGTTTTTTCTACCTCTTATAGAGCACTGCACTTGGACTTATATATCCGTCATATATATATATATATATATATATATATATATGACGGATATTGAACGACAGATGAACTAAAATAATCGATGACTTTTTTTTTAACAAACGGAAACTGTCGTTCTTACCCTTACAAGATCCGAGTAAGGCATCTACAAACATTGGCATAAACTCTACCGTACTTTAATGAAACATTCAATAAAAGATGGTGTCATTCCATAAAGATAGGGCTAGTAGGTGGCTATTTTTTTTGGCAGGTTTCTCTTTCAGTCATATATGTTTAGTGATTGGTCAATGCATCCAAAGATAACGTCCACTACTATAAATTTACTTCATTCGCTTTGCAAATTTTAATAAAAATACGTTAAAATATCGGAAAATGTACGCCATTTAGGCTTATACACTTTGCATAACTACATTTCTCTATTTATTGTTGTGAAAATTGTCACAAGTGTTCTTTTCGATTAGGCCTAAATCAGTGTGCCAGGTACCTATTTATAAAAATCATTCATGTCCCATAAATGTCAACCAACAAACATTAGATTGCACTGTTCCTTCGCTAATCTCAACTCAATCTCCCCGTAATAATACTACTGATACGCGTACATGATCTTATATATCGTTACGTTTTTTAAGACTTTACTTTAAATTTGATATCAAATGAGGCTAGATACGGAACCCATCTTGTTCATTTTTTTTTGTTTTATATACTATACCGGTTCTTTGTCACCTTCAAAGGTAACCGACTACCAGGTACGTAAACATGTTGTCAAGCCGTAACGTTATCCCAAATAAAACGGATTCAGCTCTTCAGCTGGAAACGTCACTTGACAAGTAACGTTCATGACAGCTTCTATCAGTTCTTCCTATATACACCTATTATTTACCTCCAAATGACAACTTATCTACCAGTGGTGGTGCAACCACCAAAGGGTCGTCATTATCGGCATATGCCTAAGCTGAAATAACGAGACGTTAACCAGCAGCTTGAATACTGCTCGTCAGAGCGGTGTCTTTCTCTGCCCGAGGCCAATTGACGCTAAAGGCCGTGGTAAAGCTACCGAGAATGATGAGCACCAAATCAAGAGGTCCGATGCTGATCAGGAAAAGTTGCTCCTTCAATGTAGGATCGGAAATAACGTCACATGCCCAACAATATGGTCAGATCTCTGACTGAAAGGAGATATTCTGATAAAATTTAAAAGAAACAACAGTGGAACTGCTTTATCCAAATTTGATGTCTTCACTCAGCTCACGACTCAAACAAATGTGCATCACGAAAGCACTCTGAGCATCTGACAAGCATGCCGTATGACTGTGTGTGAATACACGTGCAGAATCGCTTATCTGAGTACTTCAGCAGTTTTTGCAATATATCAAGTTAACCACATTGAATTAATAGAACGACGAACACGCTAATCGCTGATTCCGTTGGACGTCCGATGTCGGCTTCATAGCGTTTGGTCATGGTCAGTTTTATTTATGATTGATTTGTACGAAGGCGGTAGATCTGATCGCATGGATAGATTGAGCAGCATGTTACAATACGGGGGGTGCTAACATGTAAGCCCCCAATATAATGGCGTATACACCGAAGTTGACCGTTGATCAAAATGAATATGAACGAAGAAAACGAAAATGAAAGGAACGATCGATTTCCGGGTAAAAGCTACAGTTGAACTTAATTAAAGAAGCTGCCGTCGTATTGCGTTGAAAGATCTTGCCTGCTAACTTATTCTTACTATTCAATTCGGACTATTGCGATCTCCGCGCTAAAGTAAAAAATCCTTGATTACAACGATATCTAATTAGTGTAATGTAATGTTTAGATTATTCGGGGTTACATTGGACGTCAATTACGTAAAACGTCCATAAAAATGTACTCTAGGTTTAAGACGACTTTTCTCTCTCAACTGATAAAACGTTGCAATATGTTACGAGGTAATTATAGTTGAAATATAGTTGTTCTTATGAACTTTCTATAATTGATAATTGATAATTTTCATATACGACATTAACTTTTCATTAGACATTTTATCTATATTTTACTATATTACAGGTGCCATTTACTAATCAATCCCGAAAGCTTCAGCACATAGAATCTGGCCCTGTAACAGATGTTCTATCACAAGCAAACGCCTCATGTTTCATGAGTTTTTTTTGTTTGTAGCCTATTGGCTGTTGCTATGCGACAGTAAGGCTAAGTACAATCCCAAGGATAATTCCAGTCGTGATAATGATGACGATGAGCCAGACGACGATAAGTTGTCCTCGACAAACGGGTTCATCTGATTCGTCGTCGAAAAGTTCCTGCGCTGCTTTATATTCGAATGGAAAAGGGGGCCCGAATGGGCCAAGAGGTCCGAAGAGGCTTCGGGGCCCCAGTGGGAAAAGTGCACCACGATGTAGGTCGGCTAAGTTATACCTGTTGATTGAAAAAACAATTACATATAAATTTAACGCTTATTACTTTAAATATCTGAGGAAACGGATACATATATGCTTTTGCAGAAAGAATCAACGAGCTCAGAATAAGTAAATCCGTAAAAGATATGTTATGTTGTATATATATAAACGTATTAAGCTAGTCTAGCCAGATGTGACTATTACATAAATCCAGGTTTGCAATATTAATTCTGCGGTTATAATACTAAGTACCAGAACTGGACACCATGTCAGCTAGCTAGTATAAAATATTCTACGTACAATCAAAACCAAGCCAAGTAATTCAATATAACAAAGACAGTGACGAAGCGCTAAACACTGCTAAGGCAGTAATTATGGCGGTACTAAGCGACTTACAAAGGCCACCAAAGGTAATAGGCTACATCGTACTCGCCCCCTGACGACGTGTGCAGCAGCAACGAGCCTCTTCTGGATCGTGCTAACGAGGAACCCGTCAGAGGTTGTGACGGAACCCGTAAACTCTCTTTCGTATTGGACTAGTCTCCTTTACCACTTTGTCTTGAAACCGTTTTGAAGCCGGTGAAATGCGTCTAGGTCCGGCAGGTTAAACTGTTGCTTTATTTGCTCAACAAGTACTTGCGTTCCAGACAGCAAGCGTGGTCTCTACGCCTATTTAACATATCCCGCGATTAGTAGAAGACCACATTAAACCATTTTACCACTGTAGAGTACAAATAAGCGTCATAATTAATTGAAAGCAAAAAAACTGGCCAAAAATTAAGTATGTTAAGCAACCATTGAATATATCTTGGCTTTGTCAGAACTCCGTCGGTATTGCGCTAGCTCATGTAGCGCCTACGTCAAGAACTGAATGCCAATGAGCCTCATGGATGGCCAGCTCATTGCATGGTTTCTTATTTTGGTTAGTTTACGATGAACCCGTGTAGATCGGTCGGCCGAGCAATACCGACACATGAAAAGAAGAGTACAAAGGCACTGCTGGCTACTACTACTATTTGCCGGTGAACTTTTTTTTCGGCAGTTTACTGCTCTTAACATTACTGCACCGTCTCGTCGAGCACCTCCATGACCATCAGCGGGCACCAGCACCCTTTCAGCTTCAGTTCCAGCAACTTTAGCGAAGATCATCGAACGTACAGCTTCGTGTATGCACCAGTTCATTGCTTCAGCACGGGCTATGGCTGCTTTGCGTTCCCGTTCGCAACAATAAGTTATGCTGCCCCAGGGCCGCGGCTTCAAGCAAGAGCGTTACAGCCTGTTCGCAGTTGTCAGTCGAGTTCGGCTGTTTCATGAAAGGGCACGCTTGCGCGCTGCTTGCACAACGGATAGCCATTTGAGCGTTGCGAAAAGAAGAAAACGAAATAATAATCTCACTGACTGAAAAGACCAGCAGTGACACTTTTCAACTGAACGATTACTATGACTAACAGCACGACCACGGCAACTTCACTCTATGAAAAGTAATAGATCGGGAAAGAATAGTCGTGGACATAACGAAAGATATCCAGCACGTTTTACCCCATGACAAAAAGATTATCCCGAAACATCCATCATATGGCCCGTCATTGCCACCGTTTATTGGCCTCCCGTTCGGGCCCCATAATGATTGTAACACAGCCAACTGGACAGTTGATTTGCAGCTCGGAAGCTCAAAATAGTTCCATTTAGACGGGCTCTGGTCGGACCGTAACGCCTATTGTGCTTCGCGCTAGCAAGCATCAACGCCTTTACGATCACTTCTGGGCCGGCCAAGCAGAATGCAACATGACCCATTACTAGGTTAAGGGACTAAAGATGTAGGGTATCATTATGACTTGAATAACACAACGATATCGAAGTGTGACTTATATACACGGTGCGCGCGTGAGTTGTTTAGGCCTCGTCAGCTCTAGGACATCAGCCTTAGCTGCCCCGTTAGAATTACGTTAGCTCTCGACTTCCTGTTTGTTTCCATTTCAGATTTTAGATGTTGCCGGGGCTCTAGATACAATACGCAATGACTAACGAATAGTTGTTATTTTTCAAAACAGCAGAAATTCTGCATTCAAGCGCACGATGGCTAAGTTTAACGATGTTCTGAGTGAGCTAGATTTTTGTCAACTATGAATGCACGCGATACGCACCGATACAGAAACGAAATTCAGAATTTTTTTTTTTTTAACACCGTTAATAAGCTCAGCTGCTAACGAATTTACAATGCATGACTGGGTGGGCGTATAACGCTAGTCAAAAACAAAGCCTGTATGTTGCAAAGGTTCATCTGACCTGTTATTCACTGACTGCACTCGTTGCACCTTTCGGATGATGTAAAAGCTCTAATACAGTAACAAAACTACTAATTTGTACTACTCGAAATTACGAAACAGGACAAGAAAAAGGGTAGCCTCTTCTACATGCTGGCTGTTAACCGACCCCAGTTTGATACTTGCGGTGAGGTTTTAATAACTTATCAGGCTGGAATAGGTTGTCGCTACAATGTACTCTATATCCTTTGTCGGGACTTCTTCAACGTTTATGATTTCTGTCCGCGTTTAGCAGCGAGCAATAATCTGCTAAAAGAGAGATATATGCTGACGGGTAGAAGCGAAAAGAAAAAAGGATCAACTTATTTCATGTTAAGGATCATTTAACTGCATCTTATAGATCGGCTGACGTGGCCTAAATAGCCATAGCGCCATTTGGTCTGTAGCATTTGTGGATCAGTAGCAACAAACACGTCGGTCTATACCTCCCTCTGCTACAGTCGATTAAGTGGCTGGTTCTGAATGAAACTCGTGGTGATTTCAGCTGCCTTATTTTATTTTGATAAAGTCCATATTGTTCTGTTTATATAAACTGAATTAAGTCGTAAGAGGGAGAAGGTAAAAGATCCGAATGGCTTCGATTTCCTTGTGAGGAAAATAGCGGAATAGGGAGTGCAACTAACAAAACGACTTCACCCGCAGCCTTCTGAAGTCGATTTTCCTATTGAATATGAAGGCGATTATCATATCGAGTAACTCCGATCGCCTCACGTAAAGGGCAAATGAATAATTCTTCCGTGCTTCTCAATCAGTTAAGATGCGTACAAAATAAAGATGCGCATGCGTGACCGATATGTTTGACCGTTAGGAAAATCAGATAACTCACCGTATGACATATGTGAGACACCTGAAAATTAACGTGGTTTTGTCCTCTGCGCTAAGTTGAAGCTCTCAAATGCTAGGGTTGAAATGGCACATTCAATTCCATTGCGTATTCGACAAGGCGCTTCTTTAGAATGGCCTACTCGCGCCTGCGACATAACAGCTGCGACATACAAGGCATAAGTATGAAAGGAGCAGAAGTGGGAAAAGCGCTTCCGTAAAAATATTTCATTCATCTTTTACTACAGTCTTGACTATAGTTGAATTACGCCACATAATGGCATGGCGCCACATTGTCACTTACGTCGTTCGAAAAGCTAGGGTCAGCTTAGCCGATGATTGGCTAGCGAAGAAAAGCCCCGGAAAAGACGAGCTCATTCAGCTTTTTCATGGCACTTCAAGCGAACCACGTTTCTCTTCGTAGGACATATTTAATTGCAAATCTATTGCTTCCAAGTGGAAATACAAACAAAATGCTCCTAATTTACTAGGGAGATTTATTGCTTTTTCAACGGACAGCCAAGCAAGCCACATCTGACAACAAAGTCATGATAAATAACGTCGGATAGAACACACGTAACGTTTTCGGCCTGCAATCATAGGATCCTGTCTATAGAGCACCTTGAGCGCTAACTGTCGTCATTTTTGCTGAGAAATATGGGCGCCATCTTGACTTGTTTACCATTACATATCTGCAAAAAACAGCTGCCCAAACGGTTGATTTCGAGTCTTGGAACTTACAGCTACTTATATGTTATCTATACGCAGATTTGTGAATGTGACTAAAGGTGTGGAACAATAAGTTGAACGCTATATATCTCCTAACGATCCCATAAGCAAAATCATTTTACTTCAAATATGAAAATAGCATAGACAGTGGAATCGGGCCACTGCGCAAATCTTTGCAGACTAACGATGTACTATAAAATAGCGATTTTTTCACTGGTTAATGTTCATTGGGTCATACCAAACTAGCTTGGGCGGAACCCATGCATGGAAAGAGGGCGCTGACAAGCAAGGCAGTTGAGGAATCAGTATAATACATATCGTTGCGTCTACTGAGTACCGGACGCTGCCAAGTTAGCTAAATCATTATCACTATCAAAACGAACTTAGAAAAAAAAAAAATAATAATTAAAAACTCTTCTCAGAAGAAACGCTGAGAAATAAAGCCCACTGATTAAACATTTGCGCGCACATCATATCGACGCTCAATGGGTCATCAAGAACAAAATGCTCGCTGCAATGCAATAAATCGATGGATGTCCGCCAGGCAGAAATGTCAGTTGCATCCAACTCAAAACCCCACGTCACTTTTGGCCGAACACTAGTCATAAACATACGAGAGAAAGATTACAAGGTCACCAAATACGTGACTGTATTTTGACTCTTTATTTAAGTTAAGAATTGAATACCCTAAGGTATATTCTAAGATGGCGAAATGCAATGGTTTGTCTCGCTAACTATCACCTTATAGTCGAGTCTTAATAGTTTGCATGTAATCGTTACATCACTGCACTACAACGAATTGATTTCAATGCTGAAGAACAAACACGGTTACAATTTTTTTTTTTTTTTTTTTTTATGTAAAATAGTATACAATAAAATTTCTATAGTAAAATTCGATACAGTGATATATGTTACCCTAATTGTAGTGCAGTTGAAGTAAAAGTTTTTTTTTAAATACGAGCCCACTTTTTCTGAGTGTGAACTATTTTTCCCAACTGCGCCTTAAGCCTATTTTTTTTTTGCCCCACATACTGTTTGTATATACGTTTTAAGAAATATTTTATTGGCTATTGACCTTATTATTATACATTATAGGAAGTTATTAGAAGGAAAGTCTGTAGTTATCACACGTTCAGAAAAATTAACGGCAAGCTGAATTGATTAGCTCAAATGATTTGCCAAGGTCGCTGAGGATTGAATTCTGGAAATTGTTTACGGTAAATCTATACCTATTGTAATTTCACTTTATTTATTCATAAGTAGCCGATTGATCAGTAGCCATTTTAGAACATGCCTACCTCATCCGCATTGGCATAAAGGTCGGCAGTGGAGGGCCTAGGTGTGGGTGATGATGTTGAGGAGGCGGTGGAAGAAAATGCCCTGGGGGAGGTGGCAGTGGAAACGGGGTTGGCGGAACAACAATGCTGCGCGTCGGCGGCCGCAGCAACGTGGGACCACTCAATGCGTTTATGTTTAGTGTAGACGCAAAACGTGACAAGGGGACGGATGTAACACTCCCGCCACCATGTAGGCCCCAGGTTTCACCGTGAAGAGGACACGGTTCGCCATCCCAAGTAGCTACGGCCAATGTAGGAACACTTCGCGATGACCTGATTGGAAAAATCGAAAACGTATATTTATGAACAGCAGCAAATTACAACATAAGTAAGCTCCGTTAAGTTAAAGAAAATTAAGTGAATCGTTGCACTTTTATTGAACCACTTGATAAACAGGACTGTCCTGAATGGTATAAATAAACTTTTGGAAACTATTCGATAAGAATAACGTGCAACCTTAAAAATATTCTTTTTATTATGAGACAAAATTTACGTGCCGCGTAAGTTTAGCATGGGTTTGTAGGATATAAATGCTTTCAGACCGTATTCAGGTAAGTGCCCGCGGCCACCCCTAATGTTATAGTTGCATAGATATTTTTTGTGCAGTTCATAGGCTCGATCCACGAACGGGGTGTGCTTGCGAAGCATCTCGTCGAAACGAACAGCCAAATCCATTGACCGAACAAGAGATAGGCATTGCAGTGAAGATAGCGAACGGTGTCAAGGGTAAGTTATTATGACTACATTTAGATAGACGTGGTCATCGTTTGATCTTCGATGCCAGCCAACGAAAATGTCTTTTAATCGCTGTTCTTTTAAATCATCATTATCGTTCCGGACTGAAATATGTAAAATTTTTAAATAGTAAATGCATGAAGAACAAAGCCTAACTAGCATGTATACGCTGAATTTTCAAACGTTGAAAGTACCGGTTTCGTTGCCTTCTACGCGTTCACGCATTCGGGCAGACGTGTTCTAAATAGGCACAAACACCGTCTGATTTCGCCTATGAACCAATATCCGAGAACAAGACCACCTTATTCCCAGGCGATTATGTGGTGCAACGTAAAGCGATGTGCGTGTCCCGTCTTATCTTTTGAACTTTTTGACTTTCGCGTTAGCATGCACACTTTACTTGTAAACTTCTGAATCTCAACCCTAAGTTTTTGCATCATTTTAAGGAGTGAACTTAGCCATGTTTGAGTTAAGTCAGCTAACGTTCTTTTGAGCGCCGACAGAGAGAAACATCATAGCAGAGTTTAATGAATGCCTCACTTGTCTTAACATTGCTCCCAGTGTCTAGTAGGCTGCAATAGATGCGGACGCGGAGCTCAGCGCACGAAATCCCTCGGAATACCGAGAAACGCGCTGCAGCTCGGTCCTTTGGTCGATCATGATCGATTACCGGCGGCATGTTATGTTTGCATAACAATTTTTAGATATTTGTTTTTATTTTACGTTAAGACGTAGATATGAAAAGATCTTCAGATAAAGCAAGATTGCTACATTTAGAAGATAAGCACCTTCTATTCGATTAAGAAATAACAACTCATTAAAATAGCGTTATTAATGAATTGTTCAGACTTTCAGAAGCTTTACGAGCATAGGAAAAGCACATTCAAATGTACTAATCTAACAAAGATAATGGGCTATACGCGTGGTCTTCATGAACTGGGAACCAGTTGTAAATGTGCGAGATGTAAGCACATTTGTGTTAAATTGTATAGAGGAACTTGCTCGATGGTCACTTCTCTTGTCAACATAATGGACATAGCAGCGTATCATGTATATTTACCTGGGCCAGGGTCGAACGCTAGAAAAAAATAAGTTGCCCCATTTGCCGTTGAGGTTTTCTCCGACAAAAATGCAAAATTAATTATACAATGATATCGATTTCTAGTTCTGTACATGCAGGCGGAGCTATATGACTAATACAAACATCTATTTACAATATGTCTTTTCCATGCTATTTCTCGTCATAACAGATATGCGCTTTTGAGATAATTAGGGGGATTTCGGTGACGCTTATCAATACCTAAGCGTTCCGTGGTGGTGCATCGCATATTTGCTTCGACTCCGAAAAATCGGCTGCCTTTCTTTGTCGCACGAGGATTCTGTCGTCTCAGAAGTGGGCGGTGAGGGGGGTCGGGGAACCGAAGTCGGAAATTCGCCGTACGACATTCGATGGTGGTATAACGAAGCCGCTGTCAATTCAAAACAGATTATTGTGGTAAGTGAACGATTCGTTTCTATCGCGTCATTTCCGTGTAAATGTTAAAGGAAATAAGATAAAAACACAAACAAAGGAACGTAGGTTGAGAAAAGAGCACCACAATCGTTGATATAACCCAGGAATAGGAAATTTGCTTCAACTTGTACTTCTTGATCTTAGTTGACATTGTAACTTGATTTATCTTAAAGCTACACTTATCATGTACTTAGCATATCACGTAAAGTAATTAAGCCATACATTCTGCTATTCGAGAAACTTACTTGACTGTCGCCGTTGGTGCCCATGATGCTGGTCGTACATTCTCTGACGTCCCTGCACAGACGAGCCGCCGTGATGCCCAGTGTGAATCCCTGAAGGGCCAGGGGGTAAAGGGGGCCCATCGTAATCGACAGGAGGGACTCGCTGCCTGCTCGTCGCACTACGCGACTGCATTGCGCTCCTCTGAAAAAATATCCGATAAACTATTCGCCCTTAATGACTACTATTTGTATTCGCTTTTAATACACTAGATAAAGGGCAAAATCTCATCGTAATTTATGATTTCCGAACCGTACTACACTTAGTGATTTCCGTTCACGCGAGCGAACAAAGCTTTCGCTTCCGTATAGATAGGCTTGGTAATAATAAATTATCCACGCCGAGGGTTCCAAAGTTCCTTTGCGTATAAATACCAAGAAGCTTTTAAGTAGACCGCAAAATTGAATGCAGAAAGGATATTGCTCCATTATCATGTGGGTAGACAGAGGGCCGATAAAGCGAAATTTAAAAAATCCTGATAACGGATCCCGATTCGAATCGATAAGTTGGCAGTTTTCGCCAACAACGTTTGCACGATGATAAAAATAAAGTAACCTCAGTCGAATTTCAAGTGAAGTTAATTTATGTGTTTCTTTGGTCAATACTGAAAGTTAGGTACACGAGGTATTAACGCGCCACCGTTCAAATATCAGTTAAACCATGAACATGATTCTTGCTTTGGTCCTCTTAAGATCTTTGATGATAACGATTTTTTGCAATATTTTCACTTATTTTTACGGATTATAAGGGACTGAAACAGACACCATGTACATAGGTAACCTAACAAACATTATATGATAGTTATCATAGATAAGTTATTAATTAAATGACAACGGAATGTTATATACTGGTAGGAAGCTTCTGCTTCTCGGAACCGTTTTTCCTGAATCCAATTCCGGGTAAAAAAAAAATGCCGCTTTTCGGGATACTGGATCCAAGCGAGGAGTCTTGCATTGCTGCGCTATGAGGAAGTCAATTTCTATTACAACATTATGTGAGCGTGACGTGGAATTTTGTGTGGGTGTGCAAATAGAAGCTAATTATTTTAGAAATCTAAACTATTTTTGAAGCCGGGAACTGGATAGGGTAGTGGTATAGCAGCTACATCATATCGTTAGACTGTTCCTTGTAGGTGCCAGCCTGTTGGTAAAATGAGGGTTGCAGCTTTAGTGCAGATCGACGAATTACTTTGGAAAAAGCTTAAAATATTGTCCAGATTCAATTATACGTAGTATTGTTCCTTACTTGTGGAACTTCATCTGTTTCCTTTAGTGCTTAGATAAATATATGGCGTTGTATAAGCACTCGTATTGATTTCATATTATCCACCATATACATCTCTCTTGGAAGCTCACAAACATTATCATACACTCAAAATAAACGTTTTTTCTTATTTCAATTCTAAGTAAATATGCTCGAGAAGAACGCTATCGCCAAACAGAGCCAACTAAGAAAATCAAGTTACACCTATATGCGGTGACAACTTTTTGTAAAAGCCTTTTAAGAGCGCTATATTAATATATAATATTATATTACTATACTAATATATAATAACAGAGCACAAGGTTTGTACTTAACGGAATTAGGCGTTCTCAACCTATTGACATTCTACCTGTGTCAGATACTGAACTGAAAACATGACTCTGTATTGAATAGTATTACGTAGGTCTAATTGTTATTATGAATGAACATACAAACACTATATGCGAGTTGGACAACAAAACAAACAAAACCTCCATAGCAATTTTCAGCAGTCTAAGAAATAGGACAGATATCTATTACTCGTTTTCACTCTGGCTGGCCTATGACCGCAAAGGTCACAACCGAATGATGACAAAGTGACCATTATCAGCAAGGCAAGCTAAATGTTCATTCGTTGTCGTAAGTTAGGTACGACATTGCCAATTACTCAACACACGTTTATTCTGCAGCCAAATCAATTTTCAGCAATACCTTGCACGTCCCTGCATATGAGTAGGAATGATCAGCCTTATATGCATCTGTTATTTGTAAAGGCCTGCGGGTAGGCTTGTTTTTGTTAATAGTTTTTCTCCATGAAGACTCACAGCAATCATATGAATTGTGATTTATGTCTTTTTTTTTTTAATGAGTCTTTTGCTTATATATATAAACATGTCGTAGTGACCGTAATAGTCTACTAGTACGCACGGTGGAGATCTGCGTAAAAATTTAAGACAGTATGAATAAATAACAGATAAGTGTCTACGCGCGTGGGGTCAAAAGTACTGATGCATTGTTTGGTCAAATTACAGATATTAACTTTATTATTTACTATATTTATTATAGAAATACTAGATTTTGCCCTGCTCTGACTTTATACGAATCTGCCTAATTATGATTTCATGGTCTTCAGAAAATTTTAATCGGCATCAAGCTATAAATCTTTGACCCAAATCCCTAGCTATAATGATGGCTCAACTAGCACCACAAACGGCATTGAAAAGTTCCAAAAGAAAGTAGAGTGAATAAGTGAATTCCGGCGGTAAGGTATCTTACTTTTCTCTACAGATAGAAAATTATTTAATTAAAAGAAAACAAATTCAAAGATACGCATTATATCTAAGACTCTCTTATGTTAAACAACATGTCTCACAATTGACAGTTTACGCCAGGTCCAAGATAAGCTGTTTTTAGCCCATGCAGGCTGCAGTAAAAATCATGAGTGGATTTGCTCGGTTTGCATGATTCGGGTGTTACTGCTCTGTGTGTGTGTGTGTGTGTGTGTGTGTGTGTGTGTGTGTGTGTGTGTGTGTGTGTGTGTGTGTGTGTGTGTGTGTGTGTGTGTGTGTGTGTGTGTGTGTGTGTGTGTGTGTGTGTGTGTGTGTGTGTGTGTGTGTGTGTGTG